>NC_060193.1:54532495-54584995 GCF_021184085.1 Oncorhynchus gorbuscha
CTCCACTAATCCTCTCTGTTTCACTTGCTACCCATAACTCCCCACACCCAAACACCTCTCCCCTCACCCAGACTGGATCAGGGAACAATTGATACACCGCAGCAATGGTTGTCAGCCACAACAAGAACACAGTCATTTCTGTTCTGAAACATTATTAACTTCATAGGCTATGTGCTGTGTTTTTTAATGTTCAGTTTTTTACATAGTCTATTGATTCATGTTGGGGATATTTATGTCTATTTACAAACCTGCCTGTGGACGTGAAATAGCAACAATAGGGTTAGTTTGCATAATCCTCAAGCCTGATTAGCACCCCCGTGTGAGATGGAAATGGATGAGTCCACTCACCCGCTCTGACCTCATGTTGAGCAGGTAGTTGGCCACTTATCATCAAAATGGGGGGTGAAACAAAAAATAATGAAAGTCAGGAACCCTTGGAAGTCCTCAAAAAAGTTTGCAACATGTTCTGCACTCTAAACAGCACAACAATGATTGCTACTCATGTCGGTATTAATGCCACGGCCAGGAGGACGGTGCTAAGAGTCTTGTGGAAATTTCAAAACAAGTGGGTGTTTGACAAGTAGATATGGAAGCATTAACGCCAAGGTGGCAGAGAAGCTACCTCTCAGAGAGCGAGTGTTGATCAACATGGATTTGTCAACAGTGTTTGTTTGTTGTTGTTGTGAAGGTGTCACATCTGGATGGATCTCCAAATGTGATACCTTTGTGATGAACAGTGCTATATGTGTCGTGTGAAAGGTCATATGCCCAAAGTGTTAGGAAGTAGAGTAGAGTCAAACTGTAGACAGAATATATTTTAGTGAAGGCCTACACTGTGCAAGGGAATATAAGTGTATACTGGACATAGACTGCAACGCAGAAGTATGCTGACCCCTTGGATTTCTTCACATTTTATTGTCTTACAACGTGGGATTAAAATTGATTTAATTATCTTTTTTCGTCAGGGGTCAACAATCTACACAAAATACTCTGTATGTTACGGTAAATGAGTGAAGAGGTGTGGAGTCAGGCGCAGAGAGCAAAAGTTGTGGGAAAAACAACACGCTTTAATGTCCCGGAAACATAACATGTACAAAAGTGGAAACACAAATGAACAGAAATATAAACGGACAGCGTGAAACCCAAATGCCAACAAAAATACACTCAAACAACAAAACAGACGAATACAGAACAACGGATCGGCGATAGCTAGTAGACCGGCGACGACGACCGCCGAGCGCCACCCGAACAAGAAGGGGAGTCACCTTCGGTAATATTTGTGACAGTACCACCCTCCTGACGCGCAGCTCCCGCAGCGCGCCGACGCCGGCCTCGGGGACGACCCGGAGGCCGAGGCGCTGGGCGATCCGGACGGAGGCGATGGAATTCACTCAACATGGATGGGTCTAGAATATCCCTCACCGGAACCCAGGACCTCTCCTCCGGACCGTACCCCTCCCAGTCGACGAGGTACTGCAAGCCTCTCACCCGGCGTCTCGAGTCCAGAATAGCTCGTATCTTGTACGCCGGGGACCCCTCGATGTCCAGAGGGGGCGGAGGAACCTCCGGTACCTCATTTTCCTGCATGGGACCAGCTACCACCGGCCTGAGAAGAGACACATGAAATGAGGGGTTAATACGATAATACGAAGGAAGTAATAATCGATAACAAACCTCATTTATTCTCCTCAGGACTTTAAATGGCCCTATACACTGCGGACCCAGCTTCCGGCAGGGCAAGCGGAGGGGCAGGTTTCGAGAGCCAGACCCTGTCCCCAGGTGCAAACACGGGGGCCTCACTGCGGTGACGGTCAGCGCTCTTCTTCTGCCTTATACTCGCTTGGCGTAATGACTCTTGGACTGCCCTCCAGGTCTCCTTAGAGCGCTGTACCCACTCCTCCACCGCAGGAGCCTCAGTCTGGCTCTGTGCCAGGACCGGCTGGTACCCCAACACGCACTCAAATGGTGACATGTTGGTAGAAGAGTGGCTTAGTGAATTCTGGGCTATTTCTGCCCAGGGAATATATCTCGCCCACTCGCCTGGCCGGTCCTGGCAATACGACCGCAGAAACCTACCCACCTCCTGGTTAACTCTCTCCACCTGACCATTACTCTCCGGGTGATACCCTGAGGTAAGGCTGACCGAGACCCCCAGACGTTCCATAAATGCCCTCCAAACACGGGAGATAAATTGGGGGCCCCGATCAGAAACTATATCCTCGGGCACCCCGTAGTGCCGGAAGACATGGGTGAAAAGAGCTTCCGCAGTCTGTAGGGCCGTAGGGAGACCGGGCAATGGGATAAGACGGCAGGACTTAGAGAACCGATCCACAACGACCAGGATAGTAGTGTTACCCTGAGAGGGGGGGAGGTCAGTAAGAAAATCCACCGATAGATGGGTCCACGGCCGTTGTGGAACGGGAAGAGGTTGTAATTTACCTCTTGGCAGGTGTCTAGGAGCCTTACTCTGGGCGCACATCGAACAGGAGTAAACATAGAATCGCACATCCCTCCTCAAAGTGGGCCACCAGTACTTCCTCTCAAGACCTCTCACTGTCCTATAAATACCTGGGTGACCCGACGAGGGTAGACAATGAGCCCATCGAATCAATTGATCACGAACAGCCAGCGGCACGTACCTACGACCCTCCGGACACTGTGGAGGCGTAGGTTCCCCCCTTAGCGCCCGCTCGATGTCCGCGTCCACATCCCATACTACCGGTGCCACCAGCTTAGCTGCCGGAATGATGGGAGTAGGATCGATGGACCTGTCCTCAGTGTCATAGAGTCTTGACAGCGCGTCAGCCTTAGTGTTGAGGGAACCTGGTTCTTATGAGATAGTGAAACGAAATCTGGTGAAAAACATGGCCCACCTTGCCTGACGAGTATTAAGTCTCCTAGCTGATCGTATATACTCCAGGTTACGATGGTCAGTCCAGATTAGGAAAGGGTGCTTAGCCCTCTCAAGCCAGTGTCTCCACACCTTCAGGGCCTTAACCATAGCCAACAACTCCCTATCCCCCACATCATAATTCCGCTCCGCTGGCCCGAGTTTCTTAGAAAAAAAGGCACAGGGGCGGAGCTTCGGTGGTACACCCGAACGCTGTGAGAGCACCGCTCCAACCCCAGCCTCGGATGTGTCCACCTCTACTATAAACGCCAAAGAAGGGTCCGGATGTGCCAACACCGGCGCCTTAGTAAACATCGCCTTCAACTTATGAAAAGCTCCGTTCGCCTCTGCTGACCACTGTAAACGCACCGGCCCCCCCTTCAGCAGTGAGGTAATAGGGGCAGCTACCTGACCAAAACCCCGGATAAACCTCCGGTAGTAATTGGCAAATCCCAAGAACCGCTGCACCTCCTTTACCGTGGTCGGAGTCGGCCAATTACGCACGGCCTTAACGCGGTCACCCTCCATTACCAAACCAGAGCTGGAAATGCGATAACCCAGGAAGGAAACTGATTGTTTGGAAAACTCACATTTCTCCGCCTTCACATACAGGTCATGCTCCAGCAGTCGTCTAAGAACCTTGCGCACAAGAGATACATGCGCAGTGCGAGTAGCGGAGTGGATCAAAATATCGTCAATATACACCACTACACCCTGTCCGTGCAGGTCTCTGAGTATTTCATCCACGAAGGATTGAAATATAGCTGGAGCATTCTTTAAACCGTATGGCATGACGAGGTACTCATAATGGCCCGACGTAGTGCTAAATGCAGTTTTCCACTCATCTCCCTCCCGAATACGCACCAAATTATAAGCACTCCTGAGATCCAGTTTAGTGAAGAACTGCGCTCCGTGAAATGATTCCACTACCGTAGCAATGAGAGGTAGTGGGTAACTAAAACCCACTGTGATGGAATTTAGACCTCTATTGTCATGTTTTGTCATATATTGTCTTGTCATTATGCTTTCCCTTCTGTTCGTTTCCCCCTGCTGGTCTTATTAGGTTCGTTCCCTTTTTTCTATCCCTCTCTCTCCCCCTCCCTCTCTCTCCTCTCCCTATCGTTCCGTTCCTGCTCCCAGCTGTTCCTATTCCCCTAATCAATCATTTAGTCTTCCCACACCTGTTCCTTATTTTGTCCCCTGATTAGAGTCCCTATTTCTTCCCTTGTTTTCCGTTCCTGTCCTGTCGGATCCTTGCATCTATAATTCACCGTGCTGTGTCTATGTTTTGCCCTGTCGTGTCGTGTTTCCCTCAGATGCTGCGTGGTGAGCAGGTGTCTGAGTCTGCTAGGTTCAAGTGCCTTCCCGAGGCAACCTGCAGTTCTCGATCAAGTCTCCAGTCTGTTCTCGTCTTTACGAGTAGTATTATGCTTTTTGTTTTGTAAAGTTTCTTACTGGATTAAAAACTCTGTTTTCGCCAAGTCGCTTTTGGGTCCTCATTCACCTGCATAACAGAAGGATCCGACCAAGGAATGGACCCAGCGACTACAGACGCTCGTAACACTGCCGTCGAGATCCAAGGAGCCATGCTCGGCAGACACGAGCAGGAATTGTCTGCTGCTCGCCATGCCGTGGAGAACCTGGCCGCTCAGGTTTCCGACCTCTCTGGACAGTTCCAGAGTCTTCGTCTCGTGCCACCTGTTACTTCCTGGCCTGCCGAGCCTCCAGAACCTAGGGTTAATAACCCACCTTGCTACTCCGGGCAGCCCACTGAGTGCCGCTCCTTTCTCACCCAGTGTGAGATTGTGTTCTCTCTCCAACCCAACACATACTCTAGAGAGAGAGCTCGGGTTGCTTACGTCATTTCACTCCTTACTGGCCGGGCCCGAGAGTGGGGCACAGCTATCTGGGAGGCAAGGGCTGATTGTTCTAACAATTACCAGAACTTTAAAGAGGAGATGATTCGGGTTTTTGACCGTTCAGTTTTTGGTGGGGAGGCTTCTAGGGCCCTGGCTTCCCTATGCCAAGGTGATCGATCCATAACGGATTACTCTATAGAGTTTCGTACTCTTGCTGCCTCTAGTGACTGGAACGAGCCGGCGCTGCTCGCTCGTTTTCTGGAGGGACTCCACACAGTGGTCAAAGATGAGATTCTCTCTCGGGAGGTTCCTTCCAGTGTGGACTCTTTGATTGCTCTCGCCATCCGCATAGAACGACGGGTAGATCTTCGTCACCAGGCTCGTGGAAGAGAGCTCGCATCAACGGTGTTTCCCTGCTCCGCATCGCAACCATCTCCCTCCTCTGGCTCTGAGACTGAGCCCATGCAGCTGGGAGGGATTCGCATCTCGACTAAGGAGAGGGAACGGAGGATCACCAACCGCCTGTGCCTCTATTGCGGATTTGATGGACATTTTGTTAATTCATGTCCAGTAAGAGGCCAGAGCCCATCAGTAAGCGGAGGGCTACTGGTGAGCGCTACTACTCAGGTCTCTTCATCTAGATCCTGTACTACTATGTCGGTCCATCTACGCTGGACCGGTTCGGGTGCTACATGCAGTGCCTTGATTGACTCTGGGGCTGAGGGTTGTTTCATGGACGAAGCATGGGTTCGGAAACATAACATTCCTTTCAGACAGTTAGGGGAGCCCACGGTCATGTTTGCCTTGGATGGTAGTCCTCTCCCCAGTATATTATGTGAAACACTACCTTTAACCCTCACTGTATCTGGTAACCATAGTGAGACCATTTCTTTTTTGATTTTTTGTTCACCTTTTACACCTGTTGTTTTGGGTCATCCCTGGCTAATGTGTCATAATCCTTCTTTTGATTGGTCTAGTGGTTCTGTCCTTTCCTGGAGCGTTTCTTGTCATGTGAAGTGTTTAATGTCTGCTATTTCTCCTGTTTGTTCTGTCCCCTCTTCTCAGGAGGAACCTGGTGATTTGACAGGAGTGCCGGAGGAGTATCATGGTCTGCGCACGGTCTCCAGTCGGTCCAGAACCAACTCCCTTCCTCCTCACCGGTCGTATGATTGTTGTCCTGTTCTCTTCAAGAAGCGTTTTGCATCCGCTCCTATCCTTGTTGCACCTGACGTCACTAAGCAGTTTCTTGTTGAGGTTGACGCGTCGGGGGTGGGCGTGGGAGCCATTCTGTCCCAGCGCTCCGATACTGACGATGGGGTCCACCCTTGTGCGTATTTTTCTGCTTCTGCTCCTGGTCTTGCTGTGTCTCAGTCTGTTCCCTGCCATCGCATCTCTCCTGTTCTTGTTCCTGCCCTTGCTGTGTCTCAGTCTGTCCCTAGTTGTTACTCTCCTGGCCTGTTTGGTCCTGTTTGCTCTAAAGTTTTCAGTTCTCTACCCGTGTCTCATTTTTTTTTTTTTTTTTTTTTAGAGTAGTACCCTAGTTTCCCTTTTTATCGTTTTTCGTTACGGTCCTGAGGAGAGGAGTTGGGTTCTTTCTCGGGATGTGCTGGACCGTGTGATCTATGATTTCCTCCGTTGCCGCCAGTGTTCCTCCTCGAGAGCGCCAGGAGGCGCTCGGTGAGTGGGGGGGTACTGTCATGTTTTGTCATATATTGTCTTGTCATTATGCTTTCCCTTCTGTTCGTTTCCCCCTGCTGGTCTTATTAGGTTCGTTCCCTTTTTCTATCCCTCTCTCTCCCCCTCCCTCTCTCTCCTCTCCCTATCGTTCCGTTCCTGCTCCCAGCTGTTCCTATTCCCCTAATCAATCATTTAGTCTTCCCACACCTGTTCCTTATTTTGTCCCCTGATTAGAGTCCCTATTTCTTCCCTTGTTTTCCGTTCCTGTCCTGTCGGATCCTTGCATCTATAATTCACCGTGCTGTGTCTATGTTTTGCCCTGTCGTGTCGTGTTTCCCTCAGATGCTGCGTGGTGAGCAGGTGTCTGAGTCTGCTAGGTTCAAGTGCCTTCCCGAGGCAACCTGCAGTTCTCGATCAAGTCTCCAGTCTGTTCTCGTCTTTACGAGTAGTATTATGCTTTTTGTTTTGTAAAGTTTCTTACTGGATTAAAAACTCTGTTTTCGCCAAGTCGCTTTTGGGTCCTCATTCACCTGCATAACATCTATAATCAATACACGGACGCAAACCACCATCTTTTTTCTTCACAAAAAAGAAACTCGAAGAGACAGGTGACATGGAGGGCTGAATGTTCCCCTGTCCCAGAGCCTCGTGATATAATTTTCCATAGCCACCTTCTCCTCCTGGGACAAAGGATACACATAACTCCTGGGGAGTGCAGCGTTAACCTGGAGATTTATCACGCAATCCCCCTGCCTATGGGGTGGTAATTGGGTTGCTTTCTTTTTACTGAAAACGATAGCCAAATCGTCATACTCAGCTGGAATGCGCACGGTGGAAACCTGGTCTGGACTCTCCACCGTTGTAGCACCGATGGAAACCCCTACACACCTGCCTGAACACTCATCAGACCACCCCTGTAGAGTTCCCTGTTTCCACGAAATCGTAGGATTATGAATACCTAGCCAGGGAATCCCCAGAACAACTGGAAACGGGGTGAATCGATAAGGTACAAACTAATTCGCTCCTTGTGATTCCCCTGCGTAATCATCTCCAACGAAATTGTGGCTCTCTTCACCAGCCCTGACCCTAATGGTCGACTATCTAAAGAGTGCACGGGAAAAGGGGGGTTTACTTTTACTAACGGAATCCTCAACCTCTGAGCGAGTCCGCGATCTATAAAGTTTCCAGCTGCGCCTGAATCTACCAGTGCCTTATGCTGGAGAGAAGGAGAATAATTTAGGAAACAAATTAATAGGAACATGTGACCAACAGGAAACTCTGGGAGAGTGTGGTGCTTACTCACCTGGGGTGACCGATGAGTGTTCTGCCTGCCCTCATGATTCCCAGATTAATTCCTCCAGCACCGACCAGACGTGTGCCCTCTCCGGCCACAACTGGTACAGGAGGAGCTTCCTCCTCCGATCTCCCTTGACGCGGTACCTCCTAGCTCCATCGGGATAGGGGCAGGAGGATCAGGAGGTAAAACTGACAGGACCCTTTCAGAACGTCCACGAGCAGCTAGCAGATGGTCCAACCGGATCGACAGGTCTATCAGTCCATCCAGGCCAAGTGTAGTATCCCGACAGGCCAGCTCCCTACGGACGTCCTCTCTCAGGCTACACCTGTAATGGTCTATCAGGGCCCTGTCGTTCCACCCTGCTCCCGCGGCCAAGGTCCGGAACTCCAGCGCGAAGTCCTGCGCGCTCCTCGTCCCCTGTCTCTGATGGAACAATCTCTCACCCGCCGCACGACCCTCTGGAGGGTGATCGAACACGGCCCTGAAACGGCGGATGAACTCCGGGTAGTTGTCTTTCGCCGAGTCGGGCCCGTTCCAGACCGCATTAGCCCACTCCAGGGCTCTACCAGTCAGGCAGGTGATGAGGACCCCTACTCTCTCCTCCTCCGAGGGGGCCGGTCGAACGGTGGCCAGGTAGAGATCTAATTACAGCAGGAATCCCTGGCACCCTGTCGCTGCTCCATCGTAATTCCTCGGAGGCGTCATGTGCAGAGCGCTGGAAACGGATCCAGATGGGGGAGATGGTAGAGTTGCTGGTGGGAGGGTCGGTGGGGTAGTAGGGAAACCATTCCTCTCCCAACGATCCATCCTCTCCATCATCTGATCCAGCGCTGATCCTAGGCGATGGAGGATGGATGTGTGATGATGGACTCTCTCCTCCATAGTGGGAAGAGGAGTGGTCGCTGCTCCTGCTGACTCCATATCGAGGTGCGGGCTTCTGTTACGGTAAATGGGTGAAGAGGTGTGGAGTCAGGCGCAGAGAGCAAAAGATGTGGGAAAAACAACACGCTTTAATATCCCGGAAACATAACATGTACAAAAGTGGAAACACAAATGAACAGAAATATAAACGGACAGCGTGAAACCCAAATGCCAACAAAAATACACTCAAACAACAAAACAGACGAACACAGAACAACGGATAAATTGTTGTTGTTGTAAAAAATATACTTTTTTTATGACTGGCTCTTCCTCTGTCCTCCGTACGTACGACGTCTGTTGAATTTCAACTACAAAGACCAGGGAGCTTTTCGAAAGGCTCATCAAGAAGGGCAATGATTGGTAGATGGGTAACAATTACAAATCAGACATTGAATATATCAATAAGCATGCACAAGTTAATAATTATGTGGTGGATTATGTATTAAACCACCCAGACACGTCAAATATACAGTCGTCCTTCTGATCTGAGTTGCAGGACAGGAATGAAACTGCTCAGGGATTTTACCATGAGGACATTGGTGATTTTAGAACAGCTACTTAGTTCATTGACTGGGATGGAAGAGAACTGAGGATGGATCAACAACAATGTAGTGCCTCTACAAAAATGACCTAAATGACAGAGTGAAAAGAACCATACAAATATACAGAATACAAATATACCAAGACATGTATATTGTATGTACTGTATATTTATTTCATTTTTACTCATCATAAACATAAAAAACTCCACTTTGACATTACAGAGTATTTTGTGTAGATTATTGAGAAGAAAATGACAATTTAACCCATTTTAATCCCACTTTGTAACACAATAAAATGTGAAGAAATCCAAGGGGTCTGAATGATTTTGCAAGGCACTGTATGTGTGTGTGTGTGTGTGTGTGTACTTATGTGTGTGTGCGTTTCTGTGTGTGTCGGATGTGGTTGTTTGTGTGTGTGTTTACAAGTATTCCAAGAATTACTTCAAGAGTTTTTCACACAGCTTTGTATTAATATCTATCGGTAGTAAAGATGTCATTGAACAAGTCTGTCAAGCTGGTCATGTTGCTCTGGATACTGCATGTCATTATGGTCATTACCCTGATTGTTATTAAAGCCGTCTGTATCCAGTGGTAAACACGTCGACCTGTGCAGCCTTGCTGAATTCAAATGATCACGTTTGATTGAGTGGTTGTCAGAAAGACGTAAAGAAAAGATGTGTTTATTTATTTATTTGCCGGGAGAGAGAGCAGCGGTGGATTGGCCATCGCCGCATCACTGATTACAATCAGCTAAAAAGGCGGGGTCAGAAGCCAAGCAGAGAGGATTGTGGGATATGCCGGGGGGTACGCAAGTGCCCTCGCCCGTCATCCCCCAGAGTAGGGCCTCCAGGACACGCCGCCGCAGACGAGAAAAAAAAAACTCACAGAATAAAGAAAGAAAGAAAAAACTGGAGCATTTGTGAAAGAAAGAACTGGCAAAAGAAAGAAAGAAACGCTCAGAGAGAAAAAAAAAAGAGTGAGAGAAGAGCGGGGGAAAAAAAGAATAAAAAAAGCTATCAGAAGCAGAGCTTTTTAAGCAGGCTTTAAGATATGAGATAAGGGCCAGTAGAGAGAGGCTGATCCTGTTGGAGGGAGGATGGGATCCAGTGTGGCAGTATGATAAGAGCACTAAGCTCAGGGCCCTGCCTGCCTCTCCTCTCCTCCAGCTCCTCAAGCGCTCCTCCTCAGCTGGAGGGGGCAGGTGTTTGCTGGGGTGAGCGCCGGCAGTTCTTGCCTGGGGTGATAAGCCAGTGGGGGTCTGACAAGCCGGGGTGTCAGCCTCAGAGTCTCAGCCCTGCTACAGCTCCTCACAATGGAAGAGGGGGAGCCGGGTGGAGCAGTGAGGGAGGGGGGGGTGAAGAGGGAAGAGGGGAAGGGGGGGGTGAAGAGGGAAGAGGGGAGGGGGAGATGAAGAGGGAAGAGGGGAGGGGGGTGAAGAGGGAAGAGGGGAGGGGGAGATGAAGAGGGAAGAGGGGAGGGGAGATGAAGAGGGAAGAGGGAGGGAGGGGGTGTAAAAAGAGGGGAAGGTTGAGTGAATAGGAGTGCATTGTAAATCTTCTCCGTGGCAACCTGCAGCCGTGGAGACAGGGGTGACGAGTGGGTGAAGGAGAGAGTAGGGAAGAAAGAGAGAGAGAGAGAGAGAGAGAGAGAGAGAGAGAGAGAGAGAGAGAGAGAGAGAGAGAGAGAGAGAGAGAGAGAGAGAGAGAGAGAGAGAGAGAGAGAGAGAGAGAGAGAGAGAGAGAGAGAGAGAGAGAGAGAGAGAGAGACGGAAAGAGAGAACGAGAGAGCGAGAGAGAGAGAGGAAAGAGAGAAAGAGAGTGAGACAGAGTGAGTGAGGGAAAAAGCCAATGGCGCTGAATGGGAGAGGATTTGCCTCACTCGCTTAATGCACTGCTTATGACAGCTAAAGGGGAGAGCGCAGGAAATTGGTTAGGAGGAATTACCAGTGTTATACAGCTTGCCATCTTACAAATGAATACCGTTTAGCCCCGGCATATAAATTAGTAGATTTTGCTTGGAGAGGGAAAGGGAGAGAGGTAGAGAGCGACAGAGAAAGCAAAGTGTCAGCGGTAGTAATCATTCGCATGCATGTGCTGTTGGTGTGAGTGTGTGTGTATTTTATTGTGTTAGTGTGTGTGTATGCATGTGCTCTGCTGGTGTGTGTGTCTATGCATGTGTGTATGTGTTCTGTTGGTGTGTGCGTGTCTGTGTGTTCTATTGTGTGTGTGTGTGTGTGTGTGTGTGTGTGTGTGTGTGTGTGTGTGTGTGTGTGTGTGTGTGTGTGTGTGTGTGTGTGTGTGTGTGTGTGTGTGTGTGTGTGTGTGTGTGTGTGTGTGTGTGTGTGTGTGTGTGTGTGCTCTGTTGGTGTGTGTGTGGCTGTGGTGCAAGTGGGTGCTCGTCTCTCTCTGTGTGTGGAGCAGTTGAAAATTATGCAAGCAAGTAACAATGAGCAAATTGAACCTCCACAAAACCCAGAGCAAGGTCAGACTGAAAGACAAGGGAGTGGGGTGGTGAGTGGTGGGTGGGAACGAAAAACAGATCATGATAAATTGGCTCACATTTTACAAAACGCTGCCCTTAATGTACCTCTCCCAGCCAAGCCTGCTAGGATAGAACTGTAGGTTCTTTAATACCACCAGCCAGCCATTTGTGATATGTGAAAACCAGGCTGTGGCACTAATTGCACAATTACAAAGCGGAAGCAGCACTGTGGTGATGTGACGATGTGTGGAGAGGATGAGAGAAGAGGAGAGAGGGAAGAGGAGAGAGGGAAGAGGAGAGAGGGAAGAGAGGAGTAGAGTGTTTTTCTCTTCCAGAAGGGGCCAAAGCCAGGAGGGAGGGGGTGTCCCTGCTAGCCTCTCTCTCATTAAACCTTCCGCTATAGGCAGTGGAGGAGAGGAGGGATTTCAACACAGCAGCCACTCTCTCTAGTTAGCCCCCTGTGTTAGCATGGCGAGACTAGCGTTACCACTGTGGAACCCCTGGCACTGGGTTTGCCCTAACTCCCCACTCCTTGCTCTCCCCTGTCTCCCCCTCCCTCATTCTCCCCCTTCCCCTCATTCTTTCCTCCTCTCCTCATCTATTACCCAGAGTGCATTGTAGCGGGCTGAAGGACTGGCCTGTGCCCCCCGGTTTATGGTTTATTGAGTGCCAGGGCAGCTGTGCCAGTTCTAGAAACCACAGGGGCCAGGTGAGTCTACAAAGAGAGAAGACGGGGGTTAAGGGAGAGAGAGAGAGAGAGAGAGAGAGAGAGAGAGAGAGAGAGAGAGAGAGAGAGAGAGAGAGAGGGAGAGAGAGAGAGACCGAGACCGAGAGAGAGAGAGGGAGAGAGAAAGAAAGAGAAAGAGAAAGAGAAAGAGAGAGAGAGATAGAGATAGAGAGAGGGAGGGATGGATGGATAGAGGGCGAGAGAGGGAAGGTAGTCTTAGGCGTGGATGAAAGGACAATTTATTAGGGGCTGCTCAGGGAGACAGAATATTTTGCCCCAGTGCTTTACTGACTGTCGGGATGAGGAATGGGAGCATATTAGCACATTCACAGGGTAGAGCAGCAACAACCTGCCTGACATAGCACCACCACAGCCAGGATCAGCCCAGGTCCCCTAGATACCTCTCACTCTCTCTGGGTAACACGCTGACCTCCGGGCCCTGGGTGGCTCTCCTTGTTGGCTCTATTTCTCTACTGTTGGTCTACTATTTGCAATGTTCTGTATGTGATTTCAAATCATAAAAATAACTAAACGTTGACCAATCGATAACTCATCCATTTCTAGATATTGTTGTGGATGTGTATTTTTTCATGAATCTTGATATAAAAAGCCCATTAAATGTTCTCTGCGTACATGTTTTAGGATGAAACATCAATCAAACCACCAGCATCAGGTTTTGGTAATAATCTCCTAGGTACATTTTTACACACAACCATGACTGGGAGATGATGGAATTATACAAACGCTCTACTATTGTTGGCCTGACATCAGTAGAAATGTGTCTGGCAGGCAGAATCGCACCAACACCTGTACACACACCAGACACCACGGAGACACCTTGATGGTGCCGTTAATCCCCTGATGTCACCAACATGATCATGCTGTTGTTGTAAACATGCTCTTAGCAGGTGTCTGCTGTTGGAACTCTCTAGAACTGCTAACTCGAGAGGATGGTTTGATTGTTTCAAAAGTAGTGTACTGCACAAACTCCAGCAACAACTCTAATATTGTTCAATTAATATTACATTTGTGTGCGATTCATTGAACACAAAACTATTAAACAACTGCAGTTGGACACAAACAAACATCATTATTACAAACATATCTTATCTTACTGGTATGTAAGACTATTCTGGTAAGAAAACATATGACGGTACATTCCGGCTTTGGTAAGAATGGGATTCCATTCTGGGAAGTGTAATAGGGGAAGTGAAGAGGTTAAGGCTATAATTGTTTTCCCTCTTAAAGGCATTAGGATCATTTCCCCCCTCCCGCACAAAAACAGATGGTCACAGAAAAAAAACAGGAAGCATTTTCCTCCATTTTCTCCTCTTTCTCGCTTCAGCCGGAATCCCCAGTGTGATTGTTAATGTCTCAACACATCTCAGGTGTAATCTGCCTATCGTCCACTTCCTATTCCTCTTTGGGCTCATCCAGCGCCAGCTAGCTAGCTCCTACTGCCGGCATGACCTCTGGTGTTTGCCCATTCATTTTACCTCAGGATATCAATGGCATCAATTAATAACAAGTGACTAGGTTTCCAGCAAATGAACACACTGTGATAAATGAGGGCCTCGGCTTAATTGCTCGGTAAATTAAGAGCTCAACAATAGCGCCGACGATGTGCGGCTGGGTTTAATATTTCAAAGCTAATTAAAACCGGTGAATATTCCGCTTACTTAAGAATGCGGTGATGCACACTCACCTTTAGGGGCATTAATGACCACATGAAACGCTGGGGTGAGTTTCAAATCAGAGGCCTATCTTGCTTTCCTCAAGCAGCTCGGCCACACACAGACACACACAGACACACACACATCACGTATATCTTCCTAAGACAGATGCATACAGGAACACGCACGTGCACACGCACACACACACACACACACACACACACACACACACACACACACACACACACACACACACACACACACACACACACACACACACACACACACACACACACACACACACACACACACACACACACACACACACACACACACACACACACACACACACACATACGCAGAGGAGCATGGGCAAATATGTATTCCTTCCTTCCATAGATGAGTGAGGATGGAGAGTAATCCTCTAAGTGTATTTAATAATGTTATGGATTTGTTGTCACCTAATTAGCATGACAACAGAGCACCTTTCCCAGGCTAACTCTGCAGCTATAGCCAGCGCTGATAGCATCGTTATTATTATTGAGCCGTAATGTAGCGCTGGGGCGAGAGGAAATTGAGCAAGTTAAGCAGACCGAACGTTTCTCGTGATGGATCGCTTTCAGTCATTTGGCTTTATTATGATTGGGCAAGATCAATATTTGAACAGTTCAGTTAGGTCACAGTACGTAACATGGATTATTCATGACCTTTCTCAACGGGTGCTGGACGGAGGGAAGGAGGGAGGGAGAACATTCCTCACAGAGAGGGAACCCTCTGCTGAAGGGTCTGTTCTGGAACGACTGGAACATGAGTAGGTGGTGTCAGTCTGTGCGTGGCTGTACAGTAGAGATGGCTCTGTGTGTGGCTGTACAGTAGAGATGGCTCTGTGTGTGGCTGTACAGTAGAGATGGCTCTGTGTGTGGCTGTACAGTAGAGATGGCTCTGTGTGTGGCTGTACAGTAGAGATGGCTCTGTGTGTGGCTGTACAGTAGAGATGGCTCTGTGTGTGGCTGTACAGTAGAGATGGCTCTGTGTGTGGCTGTACAGTAGAGATGGCTCTGTGTGTGGCTGTACAGTAGAGATGGCTCTGTATGTGGCTGTACAGTATAGATGGCTCTGTGTGTGGCTGTATGTACAGTATATATGGCTCTGTGTGTGGCTGTATGTACAGTATATATGGCTCTGTGTGTGACTGTATGTACAGTATATATGGCTCTGTGTGTGACTGTATGTACAGTATATATGGCTCTGTGTGTGGCTGTATGTACAGTATATATGGCTCTGTGTGTGACTGTATGTACAGTATATATGGCTCTGTGTGTGGCTGTATGTACAGTATATATGGCTCTGTGTGTGGCTGTATGTACAGTATATACGGCTTTCCACCTACCTGGATGTAAATACATGGAAAACTGTTATTTTTACCATTTTCATAAACAGCAGCAGTGACTTGATTGTGATGCCTGGTCCAGAGAGGCTTGTATGTTGAAGAGAGTTATACACTTAACCTCCCATCCAGGGTCAATCACACTGATATGAGCCCTTCATCTCTCTTTTTGGAGAATGATGCACGCATGGTGTCAAGCAGCCGACAGATGGCTGCTCCGTGGCAGTGTGTATGTGTGTGCAATGTACTGTGTGTTTCACTAAAATAGTGCTTCTGTGTGTGTGTGTGTTTCACTTCTGACATACTTCCAGGAGGCTTTGAGAGCACCGCTGGGATTAAATGCTCTGACATATTCATATCTGGTCACACTTTCAGCTGCTACACAGGAAGGTCTGTCACTATCAAAGACCCAGGAATCTGCTCTGTGCACAGGGAGAGAGAGAGAGAGAGAGAGAGAGAGAGAGAGAGAGAGAGAGAGAGAGAGAGAGAGAGAGAGAGAGAGAGAGAGAGAGAGAGAGAGAGAGAGAGAGAGAGAGAGAGAGAGAGAGAGAGAGAGAGAGAGAGAGAGAGAGAGAGAGAGAGAGAGAGAGAGAGAGAGAGAGAGAGAAGGAGAGAGTAGAGAGAGAGAAGGAAAGAGTAGAGAGAGATAAGGAGAGAGAAGGAGAGAGGAGAGAGAGAGGAGAGAGAGAGAGAGGAGAGAGGAGAGAGGAGAGAGCGAGAGGCAGGCAGAGGATTTCTTTCTTACAAAGCTCCTAACCATCTTTTGAAAAGAAAATCCTTTGTACCCCTCCCCCAACCGGGTGCCCTCCCTCACCTCCTCCGTATTTAAGTCCCCGTGTGGAACGAATGGGGAGCGAGCCCTGGAAAGTTTGTCTCTGGGAGCCAGGTCGCACTGTAGCTGATTAGATGGGTTTCAGCGGCAGTGTGGGTAATAGGCTCCTCTCTGCGCTCCGTGCCGCCGCCGCTAACCCTCTGCTCCCCTGGCAGCCACTGCCACTGGAATTAATCAGCTCTACTGGGAGCTTCCTCCATCCCCTCTCCGCAGGCGAGACACTCCGGAGTCATTTACCAGCCAATCCCACTGTCAACCTACTGTCATTTAGGCCTTTTCATTATGCCTTTCCCCCTCTCTGTCCCTCTCTGTCTCTCTCTGTCTCTCTCTGTCTCTCTCTCTCCCTCTCTCTTTTCCTCTCTCACTCACTGATCCAAGATGGCGTAGCAGTAAGTCGTCCTGTCGTATCGTCTCTCTGTAAATATCGTCTCTTTTTTGTTTTAGATATTTTTCTTCGCATATCTTTAAAAACATTTTGCTAAACCTAAGCTTCCAAATACTCTCCTGCAACCCGCCTCACCCAATGTAGCTACTTTTCCTAAAGTATTTATATTTACTTCGGGAACCGGAACCCCTCAACTGAAGCTAGCCAGCTAACCACCAGCTATGCTAGCGGTCTTCAGCTAACCGCTCATCAGCTAACCTTTAGCTCGGAAAGCTCTCGCCAGTTCGAACAACTTGACGCTAACCAGAGCATAACGGACCTTTTAAAAAAATTTATTATTATTATTTTTAAAAAAATATTTAGATTTTTATCCCGGATTCCCACCGCAAACGGAACATTTTTCAGCTGGATCTTCACAACTAGCTATCGAGCTAAACCGCAACCCTGGTTGATTACTCCTGGCTAGCGTTTCCACCCACGTAGCTTGAAGCTAGCCCGGCCAGAGCTCCTGTGCTCCTAGCATACTCCTGGGCTACAATACCCGGAGCCACGACCGGTCTATCGATGTCACTGCATGAAGAGGAATAAACAGACTCACCCCATCGTGACGTCCTCCAAAGGCTAACTCTCTAGCCCTCGCTATCTCCTTGCTTGCTAATTCGGCATGCTAACTGCTAGCTTGTTTAGCCCAGGTCCGCTAACTACTACCTTGTTTACCCCGGCCTGCTAATCTGTTAGCTTGTTAGCACAGGCCTGCTAACCGTCTGCATCGCCGCGTCCCAAACATGCAGTGGCCCATATGTACTTTCTATCTCTTCCCGATTTTGAAAAATGTGTTTATACCTTCCAGAAACCTGCCTCACCCAATGTGATACGGAATCGCTATTATTTTTAATTTTTAGAACACACTCAAGAACCTCCAGAAGCTAACCAGCTAACTAGCTACAAGCTATTTAGTCATTGTTAGTTTTTTAACCTGGATAACACTCGCCAGTCCAGCCCCCCTGCCCCATCCACCGCTGCCCCTGGACTCTGATCACTTGGCTACATAGCTGATGCACGCTGGACTGTCCATTAATCACGGTACTCCATTCTGCTTGTTTGTTTTATCTGTTGGCCCCGTTGCCTAGTCAATGCCATTTTACCTGCTGTTGTTATGCTAGCTGATTAGCTGTTGTCTCACCCACTGTTTTAGCTAGCTTTCCCAATTCAACACCTGTGATTACTGTATGCCTCGCTGTATGTCTCTCTCAAAAGTCAATATGCCTTGTATACTGTTGCTCAGGTTAGTTATCATTGTTTTAGTTCACAATGGAGCCCCTAGTCCCACTCCTCATACCCCTGATACCTGCTTTGTCCCACCTCCCACATATGCGGTGACCTCACCCATTACAACCAGCATGTCCAGAGATAAAACCTCTCTCATCATCACCCAGTGCCTGGGCTTACCTCCGCCGTACCCGCACCCCACCATACCCCTGTCTGCGCATTATGCCCTGAATATATTCTACCATGCCCAGAAACCTGCTCCTCTTATTCTCTGTCCCCAACGCTCTAGGCGACCAGTTTTGATAGCCTTTAGCCGCACCCTCATACTACTCCTTCCCTGTTCCGCGGGTGATGTGGAGGTAAACCCAGGCCCTGCATGTCCCCAGGCACCCTCATTTGTTGACTGTGATCGAAAAAGCCTTGGTTTCATGCATGTCAACATCAGAAGCCTCCTCCCTAAGTTTGTTTTACTCACTGCTTTAGCACACTCTGCTAACCCTGATGTCCTTGCCGTGTCTGAATCCTGGCTCAGGAAGGCCACCAAAAATTCAGAGATTTCCATACCCAACTATAACATCTTCCGTCAAGATAGAACTGCCAAAGGGGGAGGAGTTGCAGTCTATTGCAGAGATAGCCTGCAAAGTAATGTCATACTTTCCAGGTCCATACCCAAACAGTACGAACTACTAATTCTGAAAATTACTCTCTCCAGAAATAAGTCTCTCACTGTTGCCGCCTGCTACCGACCCCCCTCAGCTCCCAGCTGTGCCCTGGACACCATTTGTGAGTTGATTGCCCCCCATCTAGCTTCAGAGTTTGTTCTGTTAGGTGACCTAAACTGGGATATGCTTAACACCCCGGCAGTCCTACAATCTAAGCTAGATGCCCTCAATCTCACACAAATCATCAAGGAACCCACCAGGTACAACCCTAACTCTGTAAGCAAGGGCACGCTCATAGACGTCATCCTGACCAACTGGCCCTCCAAATACACCTCCGCTGTCTTCAACCAGGATCTCAGCCACCACTGCCTCATTGCCTGTATCCGCTACGGTGCCGCAGTCAAACGACCACCCCTCATCACTGTCAAACGCTCCCTAAAACACTTCTGTGAGCAGGCCTTTCTAATCGACCATGCCCGGGTATCCTGGAAGGACATTGACCTCATCCCGTCAGTTGAGGATGCCTGGTCATTCTTTAAGAGTAACTTCCTCACCATTTTAGATAAGCATACTCCGTTCCAAAAATGCAGAACTAAGAACAGATACAGCCCTTGGATCACTCCAGACCTGACTGCCCTCGACCAGCACAAAAACATCCTGTGGCGGACTGCAATAGCATCGAATAGTCCCCGCGATATGCAACTGTTCAGGGAAGTCAGGAACCAATACACACACTCAGTCAGGAAAGCTAAGGCCAGCTTCTTCAGGCAGAAGTTTGCATCCTGTAGCTCCAACTCCAAACAGTTCTGGGACACTGTGAAGTCCATGGAGAACAAGAGCACCTCCTCCCAGCTGCCCACTGCACTGAGGCTAGGGAACACGGTCACCACCGACAAATCCATGATTATCGAAAACTTCAACAAGCATTTCTCAACGGCTGGCCATGCCTTCCCGCCTGGCTACTCCTACCTCGGCCAACAGCTCCGACCCCCCCGCAGCTCCTCGCCCAAGCCTCTCCAGGTTCTCCTTTACCCAAATCCAGATAGCAGATGTTCTGAAAGAGCTGCAAAACCTGGACCCGTATAAATCAGCTGGGCTTGACAATCTGGACCCTCTATTTCTGAAACTATCCGCCGCCATTGACACAACCCCTATTACCAGCCTGTTCAACCTCTCTTTCATATCGTCTGAGATCCCCAAGGATTGGAAAGCTGCCGCAGTCATCCCCCTCTTCAAAGGGGGAGACACCCTGGACCCAAACTGTTACAGACCTATATCCATTCTGCCCTGCCTATCTAAGGTCTTCGAAAGCCAAGTCAACAAACAGGTCACTGACCATCTCGAATCCCACCGTACCTTCTCCGCTATGCAATCTGGTTTCCGAGCCGGTCACGGGTGCACCTCAGCCACACTCAAGGTACTAAACGACATCATAACCGCCATCGATAAAAGACAGTACTGTGCAGCCGTCTTCATCGACCTTGCCAAGGCTTTCGACTCTGTCAATCACCATATTCTTATCGGGAGACTCAGTAGCCTCGGTTTTTCGGATGACTGCCTTGCCTGGTTCACCAATTAATTTGCAGACAGAGTCCAGTGTGTCAAATCGGAGGGCATGCTGTCCGGTCCTCTGGCAGTCTCTATGGGGGCGCCACAGGATTCAATTCTCGGGCCGACTCTTTTCTCGGTATATATCAATGATGTTGCTCTTGCTGCGGGCGATTCCCTGATCCACCTCTACGCAGACGACACCATTCTATATATTTTCGGCCCGTCATTGGACACTGTGCTATCTAACCTCCAAACGAGCTTCAATGCCATACAACACTCCTTCCGTGGCCTCCAACTGCTCTTAAACGCTAGTAAAACCAAATGCATGCTTTTCAACCGATTGCTGCCTGCACCCGCATGCCCGACTAGCATCACCACACTGGATGGTTCCGACCTTGAATATGTGGACACCTATAAGTACCTAGGTGTCTGGCTAGACTGCAAACTCTCCTTCCAAACCCATATCAAACATCTCCAATCGAAAATCAAATCAAATCATTCTATTCCGCAACAAAGCCTCCTTCACTCACGCTGCCAAGCTTACCCTAGTAAAACTGACTATCCTACCGATTCTCGACTTCGGCGATGTCATCTACAAAATTGCTTCCAATACTCTACTCAGCAAACTGGATGCAGTTTATCACAGTGCCATCCGTTTTGTCACTAAAGCACCTTATACTACCCACCACTGCGACTTGTATGCTCTAGTCGGCTGGCCCTCGCTACATATTCGTCGCCAGACCCACTGGCTCCAGGTCATCTACAAGGCCATGCTAGGTAAAGCTCCGCCTTATCTCAGTTCACTGGTCACGATGGCAACACCCATCCGTAGCACGCGCTCCAGCAGGTGTATCTCACTGATCATCCCTAAAGCCAACACCTCATTCGGCCGCCTTTCATTCCAGTACTCTGCTACCTGTGACTGGAACGAATTGCAAAAATCGCTGAAGTTGGAGACTTTTATCTCCCTCACCAACTTCAAACATCAGCTATCTGAGCAGCTAACCGATCGCTGCAGCTGTACATAATCTATTGGTAAATAGCCCACCCATTTTCACCTACCTCATCCCCACAGTTTCATTTATTTACTTTTCTGCTCTTTTGCACACCAATATCTCTACCTGTACATGATCATCTGATCATTTATCACTCCAGTGTTAATCTGCAATACTGTAATTATTCGCCTACCTCCTCATGCCCTTTGCACACATTGTATATAGACTCCCCTTTTTTTCTACTGTGTTATTGACTTGTTCACACTGCTATGCTTTATCTTGGCCAGGTCGCAGTTGCAAATGAGAACTTGTTCTCAACTAGCCTACCTGGTTAAATAGAGGTGAAAAAAAAACTCTTCCTCTCTCACTCTTCCTCTCTCACTCTTCCTCTCTCACTCAGAAAAAGGAGAGGTTAAAAATTTGAAATGGGTGACATATTAACCTAATGTTGGATTCTTTTTATAGATGGCCATTATTTTTACTACCCCACTTTTGTACAAAACACAGGGACTGAATATGTGTATATTTAAAAATAAAAGTGGAGAGACAGAAAAAGATAGAGGACATGGAGAGAGAGAGAGAGAGAGAGAGAGAGAGAGAGAGAGAGAGAGAGAGAGAGAGAGAGAGAGAGAGAGAGAGAGAGAGAGAGAGAGAGAGAGACAGAGAGAGAGAGAGAGAGAGAGAGAGAGAGAGAGAGAGAGAGAGAGAGAGAGAGAGAGAGAGAGAGAGAGAGAGTAGATAGGAGATAGGAGATAGAGGAGTGAAGGACAACAGGCTTTTTCAGGTGAGTTTTGGTTTTTTCCAGTAATTAGGATGCAGGTTGGCTAATGAGCCCACGCCGTGGCGGCAGTGGCTGGCGTGGCGGGATGAGAGTGCGTCACAGCCGCTGTCCTAAATGTGACAATAGGTGGCCAACTTTCTTCCCCGCTTATGGAGCCTGGGAGCCATAACTACCAATTACGCTGGCTGGGTCTCCCTGGGGCGCGAGGCCCCCGTATCGGCCTGGCCTGCTACACTAAGCCTGCTTAAGTGACCTATTTTAGGTGCCCAGGCAGTCTGTAAAACACCTCAAAGGTTAGATTATCCTATGACGAAATGCAAGGTCTTTCCAAAGTAAATCAGGAAAAGAGAGTGCGAGGGAGACAGAGCGAGAGAGAATCCTTACCTCTACAGCTGCTAGGATATAGGACCAGCACCCGTACATCCAGTCTCTCTCTCCCCCCGCTCGGATGATGACCAGGCTAAAAAAAATATTCATGAGTAAACAAAGGGAGGGAGTGATTTAAAACATTGCCAGAGGAAAATAAATATGAATAAAAAAATCATGAATAGTGTCTTATATTATAAAACTGCTCAGGAGAGGAGCCTCCATCTTGTTGTGCTTTGGGGGCTGGAAGGAGAGATTGCAGTTGGTTGGGCATTATTTAGAATGCTGTTTGTTCTGCTGCTCGCTGTCTGTCAGGGATTTGATCTTGCAAAATTTTGGTTACCAGCCCAACGCTCTAACCACTAGGCTACCTGCCGTCGTCTGAAGGAAGTGACGAACCTCTAAAGAGGAAGTGACACGCGGACGTTTTGGTGACAGTCTTGGAGACTGGGAGAGAAGATGAACAAGGAGAGGAGTTGGGTTATTTTGTCCTTCTGGACATACTGCTATGTTCTAAATATGTAGCTTTTCCCGAAGAAATATTAAACTGTCCCTTTCTGTCAGATTCGCAAATATGTGAGATACATTTGTGACTGTATTCTGTTGTAACATCGCCATAAGCAGAGGCTCCACATTAATGGCGGTGGGTGGTGGTTGACTACCAACAACCCCAGTCATTAATGTGGAGTCTCTTTATATGGCGATGTTACACTGGCGGTCAGTGCCGTTTAAGAGAAAAGAGGCAAGTCTTTTTTTTATGAGCATGACCTTATTTCTAGTACAGCATATTGGATGACTGTCATATTCATATTCCATTCACTCAGATCAATGTAACATTGATAGGTTTAGGATACTACATGACACTCTAATTTCCCTATACCCATCATGAGGTTGATACAACCTAGCCTATGAATGAAAGTTTACAACGTACGCTAGGTGCACAGGTCGAGAGAATTGTGAGTAATCAAGGTGACAGATATTGACACATTCATAACCACCTTGCACACTCTTGCCTGCATCTGCTGATCTAGGGGGTAATCATTAGTCCAACAATTGCAAACAAGAGTTTCTATTGGACAAATTCAGGTATGTTTATCCCCGTTTCAGTAAGTTTGCTTCCATTGAAGATTTTTTTTCAACAGAATCGGCGGAATGAATACACCCCTGATCACAAGCAAACCCAGTTCACTTTCATAGCAGCCACATACAAACAGCATGATCACTTTGATCGTTATATAATTTCTTCTCACATCTACGCGCTCTACTTCTCACACTTTTTTTCCCTTAGCTTGTTGACTTCAATGCACAACACATCAGCTATCTGTGACCAAGCGAAAAAACCATTCCAAGCCAAACCTTCATATCATGACCGCTAACCACTACACACAGTCTACATTGTTGTCACCATATTATAACTCCATAGTCAACATAGCTACTAGAACTAACGCGTTAGTAAACCCACAATCCAATCCATGTGCACAATCACGCAGTACAGTGTACAGTTAGTAAGCAGTTTAGCCCTTACACCGCGGGCCCCGGTGTCAATAAATTAATAAAACCAAAAGCTTACCTTGACTTGGAAGACTTCCAATGCTGGATTACCATATCAGCTAGCTAACATAGCATCCCTTTCTGTTTGAGCCGAAAGTTTGAGTAGGCTAAAGTAGCTAGCTGCATTAACTAGCTAAGTGAAAGTAAAGTTAAAAAAATACTAAATATAGCTGCCTTTCTCTCTCTCTCTCTCTCTTTCACTTTACCTTCATTTTTGAAGAAATTAATTTGTTCCAAACCTTTCACCACATTTTATGCACTGCAGTGTTAGCTAGCTGTAACTCATGCTTTCAGTACCATATTCATTATCTGATCCTTTGATTGGGTGGACAACATGTCAGTTCATGCTGCAAGAGCTCTGATAGGTTGGAGGACATCCTCCGGAACCTATCATAATTAATGAGTAAGTCTATGGAAGGGGGTGAGAACCATGAGCCTCCTAGGTTTTTGAATTGAATTCAATGTACCAAGAGGAGGACGGAAGCTAGCTATCCTCCAGCTAGACCATGGTGCTACCCTACAGAGTGCTGTTGAGGCTACTGTAGACCTTCTTTGCAAAACAGTGTGTTTTAATGTATTATTTGGTGACTTGAATATACTGAACAAAAATAGTAACACAACATGTCAATTATTGGTCCCGTGTTTAAAGATCCCAGAAATGTTCAATATGCACTAAAAGCCTATTTCTCTCAAAAAATGCAATTTCAGAATTTTGGGAATTGAATGTTAATTTCTCTACCACAAGCTACCTCCAATGTCATTTTACAGAATTTGTCAATACGTTCAACTGGGCTCACAACTCCAGACCATGTGTAACCTCTCCAGTCCAGGACCTCCACATTCGGCTTCTTCACCTGCGGGATTGTCTGAGACAAACCAGCCGGACAGCTGATAAAACTGAAAATGATAAAGCCATTTTTGTGGGAAAAAAACTAATTCCAATTGGCAGGGCCTGGCTCTGCCATGGGGGGGCTCATTGAGTAGGGCCTAATGAATTCATTTCAATTGACTGATTTCCTTATATGAACTGTAACTCAGTAAAATTGTTATTTATATTTTTGTTCAGTTTATTTAGTATAGTTTTATCTAAAAAATGATAACTTTTTTTTATGTTTTACTACCTACATTTTTGGTGGTCCTCGACTTCCTCCCCTGAGGAGCCTCCAGTCTGTAGACTCTCTACCATGAGGAGCCTCCAGTCTGTAGACTCTCTACCATGAGGAGCCTCCAGTCTGTAGACTCTCTACCATGAGGAGCCTCCAGTCTGTAGACTCTCTACCATGAGGAGCCTCCAGTCTGTAGACTCTCTACCATGAGGAGCCTCCAGTCTGTAGACTCTCTACCATGAGGAGCCTCCAGTCTGTAGACTCTCTACCATGAGGAGCCTCCAGTCTGTAGACTCTCTACCATGAGGAGCCTCCAGTCTGTAGACTCTCTACCATGAGGAGCCTCCAGTCTGTAGACTCTCTACCATGAGGAGCCTCCAGTCTGTAGACTCTCTACCATGAGGAGCCTCCAGTCTGTAGACTCTCTACCATGAGGAGCCTCCAGTCTGTAGACTCTCTACCATGAGGAGCCTCCAGTCTGTAGACTCTCTACCATGAGGAGCCTCCAGTCTGTAGACTCTCTACCATGAGGAGCCTCCAGTCTGTAGACTCTCTACCATGAGGAGCCTCCAGTCTGTAGACTCTCTACCATGAGGAGCCTCCAGTCTGTAGACTCTCTACCATGAGGAGCCTCCAGTTTGTAGACTCTCTACCATGAGGAGCCTCCAGTCTGTAGACTCTCTACCATGAGGAGCCTCCAGTCTGTAGACTCTCTACCATGAGGAGCCTCCAGTCTGTAGACTCTCTACCATGAGGAGCCTCCAGTCTGTAGACTCTCTACCATGAGGAGCCTCCAGTCTGTAGACTCTCTACCATGAGGAGCCTCCAGTCTGTAGACTCTCTACCCTGAGGAGCCTCCAGTCTGTAGACTCTCTACCATGAGGAGCCTCCAGTCTGTAGACTCTCTACCATGAGGAGCCTCCAGTCTGTAGACTCTCTACCATGAGGAGCCTCCAGTCTGTAGACTCTCTACCATGAATGCCTTCCGTAATGCTAAAATAAATGTCTCAGCACTAATTTCCCCCTCATTGTTTCTGATGGACTATGCCGTCTCTTTTGGGCATTTGGGAAACTGCCATTAAAATATGTCTGTGTGTGAGGCTGAGGTGGTCGGACGATAAGCAGGCTCCACACACTGGACAGCCACTTTGCTGCTCTCCCCTCCCCTCCCTCCCACTGCAGACTGACTCTCCTCTGAGACTTCATCAATTAAGATAAGAGGACTTTAACAGGAAGTGGTTGTTTGACATGTTGGCTTGTTCATAGGGACAACCATAATTACTTCCCAGTATTTAACAGTAGCTGTAAAACAACCGATCTGATTGGCTGACTGACCGTGACGCTGTCCTGGGACAGTGAAAGACTGTTGTTTGGTCTGGAAAGCAGTGTTGGTTGGTTATGATCAGAATTAACTAAACTCTGTCTAACATTGCTACTGGAATATACTGTGACCAAGAAGTGGCCCGCATTTTAAACCCGACAGGAAGCAGTGTCAGCTGGTCAGCTGGTCCTGGTCGGCCTCAAACCTGGGGAGCCCTGCTCTGAGCCCTGCTTTACTCCGGAGCCCTGCGCTGGGCTGGGGTCTGAAGAACGAATCTGGGGATGTTTATTGTGGCCGTGGTTGACTGGATGTGACTGACTGGTCTGACGGGGGCTGACGGGGTCTGACGGGGTCTGCCCGGGTCTGCCCAGAGCTTTTCAAAAAGACAGGCTCTTCATAAGGAGATGACTGGGACCACACTCATACCTAGAGCAGTATGGACTATGGAGCTACACTATATCAATGGTGGGGTTCACTATCTATGTCCTAATTTCTATGCCTCAATCCTGTCATAGAGGGATGACGTCTTGAATGTTGTTTCCTTTCTGTGAAATCATGATGCCTTTGTGAACGAACAGGAGATAATGACACATTGTCCACAATGTAAACAAGCTGAAGCTGAGATGCATTTGAAAAATGCAGGTGACTCGTGACTGAAATTATGCTGCTGTTATGTATTCTCTGGGGGCTTTGTGATAACCAAGACATTCTATAACCCAGAGACCCCCAATTAGAGTAGCGGTGTGGGTAGCGGGGTAGGGAAGGGAACCGAATGCTATTGCTTTGACCTGCGCGTGTTCCTTGGAGCCGCACTGGAGAGGGGAGATGTGGAGGCAGGATAAGGCAGAGAGAAAACAGGCCGTGCAGAATGGCCAGAGGCTCCCGGTGCCTCTCTATCAATGCAAAACAGACTACTTCCCTGGGCAAAGAGGACATCTCACTTTTTTTAAGGGTACATTTATTTTGAAAGTGCATGCAGGGGGAAGAGAGAGAGTGAGGAAGAGAGAGGGAGAGAGACAGAGAGAAGTAGAGTGAGTGAGAGAGAGAGAGAGAGAGAGAGAGAGAGAGAGAGTGAGTGAGAGAGAGAGAGAGAGAGAGAGAGAGAGAGAGAGAGTAGAGAGAGAGAGAGAGAGAGAGAGAGAGAGAGAGAGAGAGAGAGAGAGAGAGAGAGAGAGAGAGAGAGAAAGAAAGAGAGAGAGAGAGAGAGGTAGAGTGAGTGAGAGAGAGAGAGAGAGAGAGGTAGAGTGAGTGAGAGAGAGAGAGAGAGAGAGAGAGAGAGAGAGAGAGAGAGAGAGAGAGAGAGAGAGAGAGAGAGAGAGAGAGAAAGAGAGAGAAAGGAAGTAAGGAAGAAAAACAAAGAAAATAAGATGAAAAGCATCTTTAGCCTGCCGGAAACATCTGGTTTCATATTCGGAGACCAAAAAGGAAATTGCGAAAAGACAAAAACTCTTCTGTTTTGATTTATTGTATTATTTGAGTGCTCTGCAATGCCAGTCATCCAGTTCACATTTGCGGTCTTAAATACGGGGCCGAAGCACGGTGACAGAGCATTAGGGAAGTCTCCTCCTGGACCAGAGCTGATTGATAACGTCTATAATAACATCCACTACTGCTGTGTTCTGTCCTAAATTACACAACACTGAAGGGCTATTGTTAATTGGATGAATGGATTGGGAGAGAGAAAGACTGGAGATAGAGAAAGAGAGGGAAGGATGGAGAGAGAGTGAGATAGACAGCGAGACAAAAGAGGGAGAGAAAAATAGAGAGATACAAATTAATTATGAACACAGTGCCCTCCATTTCAGTACTGCATCCCATGTGTCACTCTGTCAGCCATGGGTCACTCTGTCAGCCATGGATTTCTCTGTCAGCCATGCGTCTCTCTGTCAGCCATGGGTCTCTCTGTCAGCCATGGATTTCTCTGTCAGCCATGCGTCTCTCTGTCAGCCATGGGTCTCTCTGTCAGCCATGCGTCTCTCTGTCAGCCATGGGTCTCTCTGTCAGCCATGGATTTCTCTGTCAGCCATGGGTCTCTCTGTCAGCCATGGGTCTCTCTGTCAGCCATGCGTCCTCTGTCAGCCATGGGTCTTTCTGTCAGCCATGGGTCTCTCTGTCAGCCATGCGTCTCTCTGTCAGCCATGGGTCTCTCTGTCAGCCATGGGTCTCTCTGTCAGCCATGGGTCTCTCTGTCAGCCATGCGTCTCTCTGTCAGCCATGGGTCTCTCTGTCAGCCATGGATCCCTCTGTCAGCTAAGCTTCTCTCTGTCAGCCATGGGTCTCTCTGTCAGCCATGCACCTCTCTGTCAGCCATGGACCCCTCTGTCAGCTATGCTTCTCTCTGTCAGCCATGGGTCTCTCTGTCAGCCATGCGTCTCTCTGTCCGCCATGGGTCTCTCTGTCAGCCATGGGTCTCTCTGTCAGCCATGGGTCTCTCTGTCAGCCATGCGTCTCTCTGTCAGCCATGGGTATCTATGTCAGCCATGGATCCCTCTGTCAGCTAAGCTTCTCTCTGTCAGCCATGGGTCTCTCTGTCAGCCATGCACCTCTCTGTCAGCCATGGACCCCTCTGTCAGCTATGCTTCTCTCTGTCAGCCATGGGTCTCTCTGTCAGCCATGAACCTCTCTGTCAGCCATGGACCCCTCTGTCAGCTATGCTTCTCTCTGTCAGCCATGGGTCTCTCTGTCAGCCATGCGTCTCTCTGTCAGCCATGGGTCTCTCTGTAAGACATGGGTCTCTTTGTCAGCCATGGATCCCTCTGTCAGCTAAGCTTCACTCTGTCAGCCATGGGTCTCTCTGTCAGCCATGGATCCGTCTGTCAGCTATGCTTCTCTCTGTCAGCCAGGCACCTCTCTGTCAGCCATGGATCCCTCTGTCAGCCATGCACCTCTCTGTCAGCCATGGGTCTCTCTGTCAGCCATGCGTCTCTCTGTCAGCCATGGATCCCTCTGTCAGCCATGGATCCCTCTGTCAGCTATGCATTTCCCTCTGTGCCCTAGCTGCTTAAGTAGCAGTGTAAATCTGGAGCAGACTGAAGGGACGGCCAGTCACTAAGAGTTACTGCACCTGGCCATGTTGTGGGCACTGCCCACCCTCTCTCATCGCTCCATATTGGCATCAGTGACATATCAGGGACTATGGCTAGTCTGTCTCACCCTTATGGCTAATGCCCAATAGCTCAATTATGGCTCGCCATTCTTAGTTATTGTCAGAGCCATGTTATTTATTCTGATATTTCTTAATTTCTTGGAGGATGTTTCCCATTGTTTTGTGTTGCTAGGTGCAACACAAAACTGCACTGTTGGAGCTAGAAACACAAGCATTTCACTGCACTGTTGGAGCTAGAAACACAAGCATTTCACTGCACTGTTGGAGCTAGAAACACAAGCATTTCACTGCACTGTTGGAGCTAGAAACACAAACATTTCACTGCACTGTTGGAGCTAGAAACACAAGCATTTCACTGCACTGTTGGAGCTAGAAACACAAGCATTTCACTGCACTGTTGGAGCTAGAAACACAAGCATTTCACTGCACTGTTGGAGCTAGAAACACAAGCATGTCACTGCACTGTTGGAGCTAGAAACACAAGCATGTCACTGCACTGTTGGAGCTAGAAACACAAGCATGTCACTGCATCTGCGATAACACAAGGGGTGTTGAAAATGGACTAATGCTGACTACCACACTGCACTGGATTCCACTGGGAAAGAGGGCAGCATGTTTATCTTAGTGTGTAGGAAGTCACCCAGCCCTCCTTTATCTTAGTGTGTAGGAAGTCACCCAGCCTTCCTTTATCTTAGTGTGTAGGAAGTCACCCAGCCCTCCTTTATCTTAGTGTGTAGGAAGTCACCCAGCCTTCCTTTATCTTAGTGTGTAGGAAGTCACCCAGCCCTCCTTTATCTTAGTGTGTAGGAAGTCACCCAGCCCTCCTTTATCTTAGTGTGTAGGAAGTCACCCAGCCTTCCTTTATCTTAGTGTGTAGGAAGTCACCCAGCCCTCCTTTATCTTAGTGTGTAGGAAGTCACCCAGCCCTCCTTTATCTTAGTGTGTAGGAAGTCACCCAGCCTTCCTTTATCTTAGTGTGTAGGAAGTCACCCAGCCCTCCTTTATCTTAGTTTGTAGGAAGTCACCCAGCCCTCCTTTATCTTAGTGTGTAGGAAGTCACCCAGCCTTCCTTTATCTTAGTGTGTAGGAAGTCACCCAGCCCTCCTTTATCTTAGTGTGTAGGAAGTCACCCAGCCCTCCTTTATCTTAGTGTGTAGGAAGTCACCCAGCCTCCCTTTATCTTAGTGTGTAGGAAGTCACCCAGCCCTCCTTTATCTTAGTGTGTAGGAAGTCACCCAGCCCTCCTTTATCTTAGTTTGTAGGAAGTCACCCAGCCTTCCTTTATCTTAGTGTGTAGGAAGTCACCCAGCCCTCCTTTATCTTAGTTTGTAGGAAGTCACCCAGCCTTCCTTTATCTTAGTGTGTAGGAAGTCACCCAGCCCTCCTTTATCTTAGTTTGTAGGAAGTCACCCAGCCTTCCTTTATCTTAGTGTGTAGGAAGTCACCCAGCCCTCCTTTATCTTGGTGTGTAGGAAGTCACCCAGCCCTCCTTTATCTTAGTGTGTAGGAAGTCACCCAGCCCTCCTTTATCTTAGTGTGTGGGAGGTCACCCAGCCCTCCTTTATCTTAGTAAGTGGGAAGTCACCCAGCCCTCCTTTATCTTGGTGTGTAGGAAGTCACCCAGCCCTCCTTTATCTTAGTTTGTAGGAAGTCACCCATCCCTCCTTTATCTTAGTGTGTAGGAAGTCACCCAGCCCTCCTTTATCTTAGTGTGTAGGAAGTCACCCAGCCCTCCTTTATCTTAGTTTGTAGGAAGTCACCCAGCCCTCCTTTATCTTAGTTTGTAGGAAGTCACCCAGCCCTCCTTTATCTTAGTTTGTAGGAAGTCACCCAGCCCTCCTTTATCTTAGTTTGTAGGAAGTCACCCAGCCCTCCTTTATCTTAGTTTGTAGGAAGTCACCCAGCCCTCCTTTATCTTAGTTTGTAGGAAGTCACCCAGCCCTCCTTTATCTTAGTTTGTAGGAAGTCACCCAGCCCTCCTTTATCTTAGTTTGTAGGAAGTCACCCAGCCCTCCTTTATCTTAGTGTGTAGGAAGTCACCCAGCCCTCCTTTATCTTAGTGTGTAGGAAGTCACCCAGCCCTCCTTTATCTTAGTGTGTAGGAAGTCACCCAGCCCTCCTTTACATTTACATTTACATTTAAGTCATTTAGCAGACGCTCTTATCCAGAGCGACTTACAAATTGGTGCATTCACCTTATGACATCCAGTGGAACAACCACTTTACAATAGTGCATCTAAATATTTTAAAGGGGGGGGGGTGAGAAGGATTACTTTATCCTATCCTAGGTATTCCTTAAAGAGGTGGGGTTTCAGGTGTCTCCGGAAGGTGGTGATTGACTCCGCTGTCCTGGCGTCGTGAGGGAGTTTGTTCCACCATTGGGGAGCCAGAGCAGCGAACAGTTTTGACTGAGCTGAGCGGGAACTGTACTTCCTCAGTGGTAGGGAGGCGAGCAGGCCAGAGGTGGATGAACGCAGTGCCCTTATTTGGGTGTAGGGCCTGATCAGAGCCTGGAGGTACTGAGGTGCCGTTCCCCTCACAGCTCCGTAGGCAAGCACCATGGTCTTGTAGCGGATGCGAGCTTCAACTGGAAGCCAGTGAACCTCTCTGTCAGCCATGGACCCCTCTGTCAGCTATGCTTCTCTCTGTCAGCCATGGGTCTCTCTGTCAGCCATGCGTCTCTCTGTCAGCCATGGGTCTTTATCTTAGTGTGTAGGAAGTCACCCAGCCCTCCTTTATCTTAGTGTGTAGGAAGTCACCCAGCCCTCCTTTATCTTAGTTTGTAGGAAGTCACCCAGCCCTCCTTTATCTTAGTGTGTAGGAAGTCACCCAGCCCTCCTTTATCTTAGTGTGTAGGAAGTCACCCAGCCCTCCTTTATCTTAGTTTGTAGGAAGTCACCCAGCCCTCCTTTATCTTAGTGTGTAGGAAGTCACCCAGCCCTCCTTTATCTTAGTGTGTAGGAAGTCACCCAGCCTTCCTTTATCTTAGTGTGTAGGAAGTCACCCAGCCCTCCTTTATCTTAGTTTGTAGGAAGTCACCCAGCCCTCCTTTATCTTAGTTTGTAGGAAGTCACCCAGCCCTCCTTTATCTTAGTTTGTAGGAAGTCACCCAGCCCTCCTTTATCTTAGTGTGTAGGAAGTCACCCAGCCCTCCTTTATCTTAGTGTGTAGGAAGTCACCCAGCCCTCCTTTATCTTAGTTTGTAGGAAGTCACCCAGCCCTCCTTTATCTTAGTTTGTAGGAAGTCACCCAGCCCTCCTTTATCTTAGTTTGTAGGAAGTCACCCAGCCCTCCTTTATCTTAGTTTGTAGGAAGTCACCCAGCCCCACAGCAGAGACTTGTGTGTCACTCTGTTGCAGTCTGTCCCTAGTCTGTACACTGACAAAACTGATGGGACATTATGCCAGAAAGGCACTGCAACAAAACTTACAAATCCATGTGTACCGTATGAGTGCAAATGAAACCTGTGTCAATAGATGGGGAGAGGGAGGTTAGAGCTCCTACCGTCTGTTTTCTCTGTCTATCTCCTCGTCTATCTCCTTTGTGGAGAAGAGTTCAGGAAGCCTTGGAAACAGAGCTCACGGAGCTCCTAAACATCTGGCTGGTGCACGCTGCCGGAACGGTGGTGGCGGTCGGGAACCGTCAGTGTCGGTTGGAGGCGGTGACAGTGGAGTAAAAGTGTTAGCCTGGGGCCTGTGTAGAGTGACTGATGGACAGGTGGATCTCCCCAGGGATCCAGGGCTGGACCAGGGTGTGAAGAGACATAGAAGAAATAGAAGCTGAGCAGGTTGACTGGCCTCGTCTGGGGTCTCCAGGACCGTCGATCTATTCCCCTCAGCTTCTAAACCCATTTCTTTCATTAGAGAACGAGATTTGGAACGAGCTGGTTGGGGACGGTGGAAACGGTACAGACGGGAACAACAGAGACAGAATCAATCAGAAGGGACAGTCGGAGGAGGAACGGGGAAGGGTGACACCCCTATCACGGAACACACATCGTAATTGTCATGATCATCATTGTCCGAAAGCGTACAGATAACCTGCACAGACATTAGGAGATGCTACAGCCCAGTTCTGTGGTCCTCTGTCATATAGGATGATGGGAGAGAGATACAAATATGTTCCTCTCTACTTCCCACCATCCTTAGAATAACGACTTGTATCATTGACCAATTCAGCCCTCCACACCCTCCACACACTCCACACACTCCACACACTCCACACACTCCACACACTCCACACCTAATGAATAGAATGCTGTACGCTCACCTTCAAAATCCCTCACCCATTTTTAGCACACGGGTCTGTCCAAAAACGATGCATATGTATGAGCTACATATGGGCAGTGGGAGGAGAGGCAGGAGACAGGATCCCTGCAGTCCACATCTAAATAGTGAGTTTGACCCATTTTGTATATTTAATCCATCCTGCTCAACGTTCCCAGTGCCCAGAGAGCCATACGGTATGTGCCATTCCCACAACACACTCATTTGTTTCTGGTGGCACAGGGCCCCCTGCTTTCCTAATGAGCCTCCCACTTCTCCTCTGTACAGTTTAATGTCTCTTTTTCCTTTTGGGTTTGAAAGATTTACAGAGTTAATTACCTTGGGGTATTTAATTCAAACATTGACTAGAGTTCCGCACATCGATTGCTGTCATTGTTTGCAACAGTTATACACCTCCACTTTAAGAACATTCTGAAATGAATACATTTCCCTTGGAGCATTCTGAACATAAGAAAGGCAAATTCTCAATAAAAGTAAACCTGCAAAATATATCTTAACACAGAGACACTGTGAGAGAGGAGAGAGAGAGAGAGAGAGAGAGAGAGAGAGAGAGAGAGAGAGAGAGAGAGAGAGCAATATTGGTGAAGGGTGAACAGCAAGAGAAGGGTCAACTCCAAACCCCTTCAGAGACAGAGAGAGGAGGTAGTCAGGAGAGATGGAGCGAGAGAGAGGAGGTAGTCAGGAGAGATGGAGCGAGAGAGAGGAGGTAGTCAGGAGAGATGGAGCGAGAGAGAGGAGGTAGTCAGGAGAGATGGAGCGAGAGAGAGGAGGTAGTCAGGAGAGATGGAGCGAGAGAGAGGAGGTAGTCAGGAGAGATGGAGCGAGTGAGAGGAGGTAGTCAGGAGAGATGGAGCGAGAGAGAGGAGGTAGTCAGGAGAGATGGAGCGAGAGAGAGGAGGTAGTCAGGAGAGATGGAGCGAGAGAGAGGAGGTAGTCAGGAGAGATGGAGCGAGAGAGAGGAGGTAGTCAGGAGAGATGGAGCGAGAGTGAGGAGGTAGTCAGGAGAGATGGAGTGAGAGTGAGGAGGTAGGAGAGATGGAGCGAGAGTGAGGAGGTAGTCAGGAGAGATGGAGCGAGAGAGAGGAGGTAGTCAGGAGAGATGGAGCGAGAGTGAGGAGGTAGTCAGGAGAGATGGAGCGAGAGAGAGGAGGTAGTCAGGAGAGATGGAGCGAGAGTGAGGAGGTAGTCAGGAGAGATGGAGTGAGAGTGAGGAGGTAGGAGAGATGGAGCGAGAGTGAGGAGGTAGTCAGGAGAGATGGAGTGAGAGTGAGGAGGTAGTCAGGAGAGATGGAGCGAGAGAGAGAGGAGGTAGTCAGGAGAGATGGAGCGAGAGTGAGGAGGTAGTACTGTGTGTGTGAGAGAGAAGAGAGAGCTGCAGAGAGTGTTTGCGTTCCAGGAGAGCAGAGGAGAGCGTTGGGCTCCCCAGGGCTCCAGGCTCACAGTAGCTTCAGCCTCCAGGCTATTTGATGTTGAGCTGGAGGATGAGCACCCAGGCAGAGTTCAGCCAGTCATCAAACAGCACCGGGCTGAGGGGCCGTAGCACTAATCAAACACTACACAGCTAGGAGCACAACATGGGAACAACCCTAATTATAGTAACCTTCAATAAGGAAGGAGAACGCTATTGTTGACCTTGTTTCCATGGGTTGGGTTTGTAGGTTGGGTTAGAGGTGTGTTGTGTTCATTAGGTGAAGGAGAAATGACTAGGGTACGATTCAGACTCGTCAAAGATCTGATCTGGGGCCAGTATACTGCTGGACGTTAAAATGTACCCACCATTCGGCGAGGCCCCATCCCTACCCTCCTGTGTGTGTGTGTGTGTGTGTGTGTGTGTGTGTGTGTGTGTGTGTGTGTGTGTGTGTGTGTGTGTGTGTGTGTGTGTGTGTGTGTGTGTGTGTGTGTGTGTGTGTGTGTGTGTGTGTGTGTGTGTGTGTGTGTAAGAGAGAGGCTGAGACAGAAAGAAAGAGAGAGTAACAAGCGGCCTGTCCTTGGAGAGAAGTGGAGCGCTCGATTTTCTGTTTTCTGCCATTTGTCATCGGCAGGCTAAGAGAGATCAACAGTCCTCTACACACAGATCAATATTCTCTTAACCCACACCTAATCTGGAGAGAGTTTCCTGCAATTTCACCTTCCCTCGCTCCTCTCCTCCTCCTCCCTCCATCCCCCTCTCTGCCTCCCCTGCCACCATCCACTTTCTCTCCACTTTTATTTTCCCTGTTCTCTCGTTTTCGCCAATCATTTCGGGCTGATGAGCAACAGCCATTTTTCACGCGGCGGTCGGAGCCAGGTGACAAAGAAGGGAATGATGTTTCCTGACGTGGAGGATGATGGATACGATGTACTACTGAGTGGGGAGACTCGCAGCCGGGCCCCGATGTTGGAAGATAGAGTAGCTGCCTAATCGCCCACATGACATCGCAAATTGCCCCTGCTCGTCCCCCCTCTCTCTCCCTCCTGAGTCTCCACCACAACCGTCGTCTCCCAATCCTCAGTCTAGAGCAGATGTCTTCCAGCAGCGCGGTTCTGTGGCCTGGGACCCCAATAGAACTCCATCACAGTCCTCCCTCCTCTCTGTCAGCTGTTTAGAGGAGAGAAAACCAGGAAGTAGACAGCAGAGAGCATCTGTCTGACACCTAACCACACACAAGGCCTCTTTCTAATCCTAACCCATCCTTCAATCCCAACACCAAACCCAGTTTATAGATGACACAGTGAAACTGTGGAAGGCCAGTGGGATCTCTCCTGTCCTTGTTTCTGTCGTCATGTTGTTTTCTGAGACCTCGCTCCGTCTTCCCGACAAGGAAGGTCAGGAAACAGCCACATATCTGCATTTGTCTGACATCAACGCTTGACCAGCTGTGATACTTTCTCTTCTTCTCTTTGCGTCCTCCAACATCGGTCTCAAGCCGCCACAGAGTGGTAAGAGGGCTCTAAGACAGACAGGGCCTTTCATGGCTGTGGTCTCAAGCCGCCACAGAGTGGTAAGAGGGCTCTAAGACAGACAGGGCCTTTCATGGCTGTGGTCTCAAGCCGCCACAGAGTAGTAGAGGGCTCTAAGACAGACAGGGCCTTTCATGGCTGTGGTCTCAAGCCGCCACAGAGTAGTAGAGGGCTCTAAGACAGACAGGGCCTTTCATGGCTGTGGTCTCAAGCCGCCACAGAGTAGTAGAGGGCTCTAAGACAGACAGGGCCTTTCATGGCTGTGGTCTCAAGCCGCCACAGAGTAGTAGAGGGCTCTAAGACAGACAGGGGCTTTCATGGCTGTGGTCTCAAGCCACCACAGAGTGGTAGGAGGGCTCTAAGACAGACAGGGCTTTCATGGCTGTGGTCTCAAGCCGCCACAGAGTGGTAAGAGGGCTCTAAAACAGACAGGGCCTTTCATGGCTGTGGTCTCAAGCTGCCACAGAGTGGTAAGAGGGCTCTAAGACAGTAAGGGTCTTTCATGGCTGTGGTCTCAAGCCGCCACAGAGTGGTAAGAGGGCTCTAAGACAGACAGGGCCTTTCATGGCTGTGGTCTCAAGCCGCCACAGAGTGGTAAGAGGGCTCTAAGACAGACAGGGTCTTTCATGGCTGTGGTCTCAAGCCGCCACAGAGTGGTAAGAGGGCTCTAAGACAGACAGGGCCTTTCATGGCTGTGGTCTCAAGCCGCCACAGAGTGGTAAGAGGGCTCTAAGACAGTAAGGGTCTTTCATGGCTGTGGTCTCAAGCCGCCACAGAGTGGTAAGAGGGCTCTAAGACAGACAGGGCCTTTCATGGCTGTGGTCTCAAGCCGCCACAGAGTAGTAGAGGGCTCTAAGACAGATAGGGCCTTTCATGGCTGTGGTCTCAAGCCGCCACAGAGTGGTAAGAGGGCTCTAAGACAGTAAGGGTCTTTCATGGCTGTGGTCTCAAGCCGCCACAGAGTAGTAGAGGGCTCTAAGACAGATAGGGCCTTTCATGGCTGTGGTCTCAAGCCGCCACAGAGTGGTAAGAGGGCTCTAAGACAGATAGGGCCTTTCATGGCTGTGGTCTCAAGCCGCCACAGAGTGGTAAGAGGGCTCTAAGACAGACAGGGCCTTTCATGGCTGTGGTCTCAAGCCGCCACAGAGTGGTAAGAGGGCTCTAAGACAGATAGGGCCTTTCATGGCTGTGGTCTCAAGCCGCCACAGAGTGGTAAGAGGGCTCTAAGACAGACAGGGCCTTTCATGGCTGTGGTCTCAAGCCGCCACAGAGTGGTAAGAGGGCTCTAAAACAGATAGGGTCTTTCATGGCTGTGGTCTCAAGCCGCCACAGAGTGGTGAGAGGGCTCTAAGACAGACAGGGCCTTTCATGGCTGTGGTCTCAAGTGAAGGGCTTCTTCCAGTGAGGGACGTCAGCGCTCACAGACAAAGCCTGCTAGTTTACCGTCCAGGGCTGTACTCAGGGTGAGAGACACACACACGTGTAACACACACACACATGCTGTACACAGAAACAATTAAAGGAAGCATGGGGTCAAGTGACACACAACACACACACACAATAGTTGCTTTCTTTGACAGGCTAGCATAACAACAGGCTATCCTGGTGTTCTTTGCCCAGATGCTCCAGACACGAGCTGGTTACAGGATGATGTCACAAATTAGACGTTGATAACACTTTGTGTGTGTGTGTGTGTGTGTGTGTGTGTGTGTGTGTGTGTGTGTGTGTGTGTGTGTGTGTGTGTGTGTGTGTGTGTGTGTGTGTGTGTGTGTGTGTGTGTGTGTGTGTGTGTGTGTGTGTGTGTGTGTGTCCACTGTCTAGCTTTCCATTCTGCAAACTGCATAAGCTGGAGATGATTTACTGTATCTTAGATATTCCACCAGCCGAGGAGAAAACACACAGCGAGATCAAAATGGCTGCTGTTTATTTGACTTGTATTATTTCAAGGAACCCCCATGTATTTCCCTCTTACTGTACTTCAATGAATGGCTGTGTAGGAATCTCCTATCTGGCAGGATGACTTTACCAGACAGTCTGTACCATGCGATACGAATGAAAATAGCAGGAGAAAAAGCATTTGTCTTTCCTGAGCGAGACATCTGTTAAGCATTTTAATGGGGATCAATGGAGGGGCAGAGACAGGAGCTTTGGGGTTGATTGGCTGAAAAGCAGAGAGATCACAGATATATCTACCCATACTGCCTGCACTGCTGCTTTCAGCCAACACAAGCTGCCATACTGTACGCATGTGTGTGTGTGTGTTTACATGTTTGGATGTGTGTGTGTGTGTGTGTGTGTGTCTCTTCTCCTGACACATGGCCAACACTGCTTACACAGGAGTCCTCTCATATACACTGTAGTGGAACAGAAAGGGTTAAGGCGATGTTTCCTAGTCTGCCAAATGAATCAGATTAATATTAGCCAAAGCGAGTGTCATCATTGGCACTTCTCTCTCCCCTCCCATCCCCCTCTCCCACACCCTCATCTCTCTATCTTTTTCTCCCTCCTCTCTTCCTGCTCTCTGTCTCTCCCTCTTCCCTCCGGTCTCTCTCTCTCTCTCTCTCTCTCTCTCTCTTCCTCTCCTTCCCCCTCTCCCCCTCTCCTTGCTGTGCTTGGGTTTCTGGGGCTCAGGCGGTAATGAGGGGATGTTATGCAGTGCCATAAACGGAGAGGAGCGCTGTCAGTATGCATAAAGGATGAGACAGGGAAGATGGTGGAGGGGTCAGTGGGGAGAGAGAGAGAGGGAAGAGAAATCGAGAGGGAGAGAGAAACTGAGAGCAGAGAGAGGGAGAGAGAGAGAGGGAAGAGAAATCGAGAGGGAGAGAGAAACTGAGAGCAGAGAGAGGGAGAGAGAGATAGGAAGTGAAAGTAGAGAGAAAGAGAAAGTGAGAGAAGAGAGGGAGCACTCATAAGGATGAGAGAGAGACAGGCCAGTGACAAACAGCTCTTCTCTCTATGCCCCCTCTCACAGGTGCCAATGCAGTGAGTGCAGCGCCCCCTATGCCTGGCTCTGTGTAACAGCTGAGAGGAAACAGCCATGTTATTGACTGTGGTCATAGGGGAACTAGCAGGTGGACTCATGCCGCGTTCATGTGCTAGTCTGAACTAGGAAACACAGACATTTCCGACATGCTAACTGGTTGTAGTTATACAATTGCCGCATTCAACCAGCTAGTAAGTCGGACATTTCTGAGTTTCCTAGTTCTGACAAGCTCATGAACGTGGCATGAGTTTCCTGGTTCCGACTAGCATGTGAATACGGAATGAGACGGGTATAATAACATGTAAACAATACTCGTACTAATGCATAAACAACTACTTCTGTAGCTATAGTACTACTAGCCTACTACTACTACTACTACTACTACTACTACTACTACTACTACTATTACTACTACTACTACAACTACTACTACTCCTGTTTCTTCTTCTAGTACTTCTACTTTACTACTACTATTAGCAGACTACTACTTCTACTACTACTACTACTGCTGCTACTACTACTACTACTACTACTACTACTGCTACTACTACCAGGCTGATACTACTTCTACAACTACTACCATGCTGCTACTACTTCTACTACTACTACTACTACTACCATGCTGCTACTACTTCTACTACTACTACCATGCTACTACTACTACTACTACTACTACTACTACTACTACTACCATGTTGCTACTACTTCTACTACTATTACCATGCTACTACTACTACTACTACTACTACTACTACTACTACTACTACTACTACTACTACCATGCTGCTACTACTTCTACAACTACTACCATGCTGCTACTACTTCTACTACCATGCTGCTACTACTTCTACTACTACTTCTACTACCATGCTGCTACTACTTCTACTACTACTACTACTACCATGCTGCTACTACTTCTACTACTACTACTACTACCATGCTGCTACTACTTCTACTACTACTACTACCATGCTGCTATTACTTCTACTACTACTACCATGCTGCTACTACTTCTACTACTACTACTACTACTACCATGCTGCTACTACTACTACTACTACTACTACTACTAGTACTACTACTACTACTACTACTACTACTACTACTACCATGTTGCTACTACTTCTACTACTATTACCATGCTACTACTACTACTACTACTACTACTACTACTACTACTACTACTACTACTACTACTACTACTACTACTACTACCATGCTGCTACTACTTCTACTACTACTATTACCATGCTGCTACTACTTCTACTACTACTACCATGCTGCTACTACTTCTACTACTACTACTACTGCTGCTACTACTACTACTACTACTACTACTACTGCTACTACTACCATGCTGCTACTACTTCTAATACTACTACTACCATGCTGCTACTACTTCTACTACTACTACCATGCTGCTACTACTTCTACTACTACTGCTACTAGAATACTACTACTACTGCTAGCATACTACTAATACTACAACTACTACTACTACTTTTCTATTACTGCTACTAGCAGACTACTACTACTACTACTGCTACTACTACTGCTACTACTACTACTAGCACAATTATACTGCTCTTACTACTACTACTACTACTACTACTACAACTAGCATGCTACTACTACTACTAGCACAATTATACTGTTCTTACTACTACTACTACTACTACTACTACTACAACTAGCATGCTACTACTATTACTAGCACAATTATACTGCTCTTACTACTACTACTACTACAACTAGCATGCTACTACTACTACTAGCACAATTATACTGCTCTTACTACTACTACTACTACTACTACAACTAGCATGCTACTACTATTACTAGCACAATTATACTGCTCTTACTGCTACTACTACTACTACTACTACAACTAGCATGCTACTACTATTACTACTACTATTACTTCTTGTGTTACTTCTACTGCTACTACTATTACTACTACCTTTAGTGCTTTAGATGTACTCGGCAGTAAACAATAAATAGGTAAGCCTCCTTTCTTCTCTTGACATGAAAGGGCTGCTATCTTGCCTCTGTGTTAATCGATGACTGAAATAAATTAACTTGTGCTTCAGAGGAATTACAGGGAACGCATGCACACCCACACTCACACACGCGCGCACACACACACACACACACACACACACACACACACACACACACACACACACACACACACACACACACACACACACACACACACACACACACACACACACACACACACACACACACACACACACACACACACACGCACACACACACGCACAAACAGGAAAAAAAGTCAGAAAGAGATTTTTATATCATTCGCTGTCATGTTTCACGATAGGTAACACTCACCGTGTAGCAGATACACAGCTCACTGCCGGGCATCAGAGTCTGGAGGCGTGTGTGTGTGTGTGTGTGTGTGTGTGTGTGTGTGTGTGTGTGTGTGTGTGTGTGTGTGTGTGTGTGTGTGTGTGTGTGTGTGTGTGTGTGTGTGTGTGTGTGTGTGTGTGTGTGTGTGTGTGTGTGTGTGTGTGTGTGTGGATGCACGTTGAGTGTGTGAGTGGATTACACAGGGTTCAGGTTGTGTATGGGGGAAGTGTGGCACTAACACGGTTCTGTAATGGGATTTCTCTGTCCCCCTACACACACACACACACACACACACACACACACACACACACACACACACACACACACACACACACACACACACACACACACACACACACACACACACACACACACACACACACACACACACACACACACACACACACACACACCACAAACAAGCAGGTTAGCGGTAACAAAGCTGAACACACATACTGCCTTATGGTAAGAGGTAAGCTGAGGAGCTCCATCTGCCAGTTAAAGACATATCCCCTTACCACTCTGCCGCATAAAAGGCAGGAGAGAGGGGGAGAGAGGAAGACAGGGCCAGGGATCAGTCCCGTTAGGTAGGGATAAGACACACAGTGGTAAAGCTGGACGATGAGGGATAGCAGCTACAAAGGACCATCTATCTCTGTGTAACTGTTTGTATAAAAGGCAGAAAGAGAACTGTTTCAACTTGTATTGAGGCAGTATAGAGTTAGTATAGAGTGTAGTGAGGATGTGACTTCATAGGACTGGACATAGAGTTCCTATACCTGTGTTGCTATCACTGTCAATACTGTAGTAACAACATTGTATCAAGTAGAGTGCTACATGGTAATGCAGTGGTTAGTGGTAGAATGAGTGGTCAACTGCAGAGCATCAGAGGGCTGTGTTTAACTCTCCAGGCATACAGGATGGAAGCCACTTCATTAGCCTGCATTCGCCTAGTTTCAGGTGCTGCTGAGATCCAGGTGTCCTCTCTCTCTCTCTCTCTCTCTCTCTCTCTCTCTCTCTCTCTCTCTCTCTCTCTCTCTCTCTCTCTCTCTCTCTCTCTCTCGCTCTCTCTCTCTCTCTCTCTCTCTCTACAGTAGAAGACATGCACCTGGGGGAAACACAGGAAAGACACGATCAGGTTGTAAATGGCCCACACCCGAAGAGTGTATCATGTATATATTTGCATTTGGAAACACCAGGCTAAATTAAAACAAATAGCCTGTTCTGTACACACCGGCATACACATGCACAATGGAACACTTGTCTTATACAGTGAGCATTGCAGTGCCTGACATGCAATGGGAAATACCTATGTCTGTTTCGCCTTGACTGACCCCAGTGCTCTTAAAGGGATCGTTTACTTCCATCTTAAAGGGATAGTTCACCTCTGTAAGAGTACATGAATGTTAGTTACGCTACTGGTTAATGCTGGCCAACGTAATTCTGAATTGCTTAAAGGACATCATGCAACCAACTTTAAAGATGCTTCAATCCAGGTTTTATTGTGACCGACGTCCGACAGGAAGCTGTAGCATATGCTTGACTATTGGTAACGCCAATGACTATGATATTGGCCCAATCTAATCACAACTGTGCTATTCAAATGTTCAACAGAGAGTCTGTATGCATTTTCAAAAACAAACAATATTTCAGTTCCGCATTGAGAGGTGAGAAATCCCTCTGCCGGGAAAAACGGAACCCAACTCCTTAACACAAACACAGGTTCTGAGGTTCCCCTCTATCCCGTTCCCTCTCTCCCTCCCTCCTCTTACTTTAAACCAATAACTCAAGCAGGGCTGCCATCCAGATTTTCATCTTTATTTTCTCAAAAAGAGAAGCAGAGGAAAGCAGAGGAAAAGTAAGCAAGGACATTCTTTGGGCTCAGCAGTAGAGGAAGACTGTCCCCCTGTCCTGGAGCCAAGACCAGGCCAAATAAAATAGCTACGCTGCACTCGGAAATGACTAGCCAAACAGAAACAGCCATGAATCTGGGCTCCATGAATGTAAGGATTTCTCCATCCCGTCCCCAGCGTCCAGAATGATTATAGAGCCCTTTTGTAGTTAAGGACATCTCCCAAATGGCTTTTGCAGTGATGTGAATCAAAGACGATAGCCGTGACATACCGATACTAATACCAATACTGTTAATCTACTATTAGTTTTGCTTTCACAAACACTCCCAGTCATATTGAGAATTGATATTGTATTTTATATTTCCATCTTTATGTATTCTAAGGGTTTACTGTATCCTATGAACATGAACCATCGTTTGCTTACTAAACATATCCACACATAAAATATCTCTAGACATTCAAGGGTATGGTTATGTACCTTTGTTTTTGTCAATTAAACTATATTATACAACTAAACGCAATATTAAATGATGTACATTTCTTCCCCTCTGTCTCTTCCTGTCTCTCCCTGTATCTTCCTGTCTCTGTCTCTTCCTGTCTCTCTTTCTTCCTGTCTCTCTCTCTCACTGTCTCTTCCTGTCTCTCTCTCTCTCTGTCTATCTCTCACAGTCTCTCTCTCCCTGTCTCTTCGTGTCTCTCTCTCTCTCTGTCTCTCTCTCCCTGTCTCTTCCTGTCTCTCTCTCTCACTGTCTCTCTCTCTCCCTGTCTCTTCCTGTCTCTCTCTCCCTGTCTCTTCCTGTCTCTCTCTCACTGTCTCTCTCTCTCCCTGTCTCTTCCTGTCTCTCTCTCCCTGTCTCTTCCTGTCTCTCTCTCTCACTGTCTCTCTCTCTCCCTGTCTCTTCCTGTCTCTCTCTCTCCCTGTCTCACCCTGTCTCTCTCTCCCTGTCTCTTCCTGTCTCTCTCTCCCTGTCTCTTCCTGTCTCTCTCTCTCACTGTCTCTCTCTCCCATGTCCCTCTCTACCTGTATCTTCCTGTCTCTCTCTCCCTGTCTCTTCCTGTCTCTCTCTCTCCCTGTCTCTTCCTGTCTCTCGCTCTTCCTGTCTCTCTCTCCCTGTCTCTTCCTGTCTCTCTCTCCCTGTCTCTCTCTCCCTGTCTCTTCCTGTCTCTCTCTCCCTGTCTCTTCCTGTTGCTCTCTCTCACTGTCTCTCTCTCCCATGTCCCTCTCTTCCTGTCTCTCTTTCTCACTGTCTCTCTCTCTCCCATGTCCCTCTCTTCTTGTCTCTCTTTCCCTGTCTCTTCCTGTCTCTCTCTCCCTGTCTCTCTCTCCCTCTCTCTTCCTGTCTCTCTCTCCTGTCTCTCTCTCCCTGTCTCTTCCTGTCTCTCTCTCCCTGTCTCTTCCTGTCGCTCTATCTCACTGTCTCTCTCTCCCATATCCCTCTCTTCAAGTCTCTCTTTCTCACTGTCTCTCTCTCCCATGTCCCTCTCTTCCTGTCTCTCCCCCTGTCTCTCTTTCCCATGTCCCTCTCTCACTGTCTCTCTCTCACTGTCTCTCTCTCCCATGTCCCTCTCTTCCTGTCTCTCTCTCTCACTGTCTCTCTCTCCCATGTCCCTCTCTCACTGTCTCTCTCTCTCACTGTCTCTCTCTCCCATGTCCCTCTCTTCCTGTCTCTCTCTCCCTGTCTCTTCCTGTCTCTCTCTCTCACTGTCTCTCTCTCTCCCTGTCTCTTCCTGTCTCTCTCTCCCTGTCTCTTCCTGTCTCTCTCTCACTGTCTCTCTCTCTCCCTGTCTCTTCCTGTCTCTCTCTCCCTGTCTCTTCCTGTCTCTCTCTCTCACTGTCTCTCTCTCTCCCTGTCTCATCCTGTCTCTCTCTCTCCCTGTCTCACCCTGTCTCTCTCTCCCTGTCTCTTCCTGTCTCTCTCTCCCTGTCTCTTCCTGTCTCTCTCTCTCACTGTCTCTCTCTCCCATGTCCCTCTCTACCTGTATCTTCCTGTCTCTCTCTCCCTGTCTCTTCCTGTCTCTCTCTCTCCCTGTCTCTTCCTGTCTCTCGCTCTTCCTGTCTCTCTCTCCCTGTCTCTTCCTGTCTCTCTCTCCCTGTCTCTCTCTCCCTGTCTCTTCCTGTCTCTCTCTCCCTGTCTCTTCCTGTTGCTCTCTCTCACTGTCTCTCTCTCCCATGTCCCTCTCTTCCTGTCTCTCTTTCTCACTGTCTCTCTCTCTCCCATGTCCCTCTCTTCTTGTCTCTCTTTCCCTGTCTCTTCCTGTCTCTCTCTCCCTGTCTCTCTCTCCCTCTCTCTTCCTGTCTCTCTCTCCCTGTCTCTCTCTCCCTGTCTCTTCCTGTCTCTCTCTCCCTGTCTCTTCCTGTCGCTCTATCTCACTGTCTCTCTCTCCCATATCCCTCTCTTCAAGTCTCTCTTTCTCACTGTCTCTCTCTCCCATGTCCCTCTCTTCCTGTCTCTCCCCCTGTCTCTCTTTCCCATGTCCCTCTCTCACTGTCTCTCTCTCACTGTCTCTCTCTCCCATGTCCCTCTCTTCCTGTCTCTCTCTCTCACTGTCTCTCTCTCCCATGTCCCTCTCTCACTGTCTCTCTCTCTCACTGTCTCTCTCTCCCATGTCCCTCTCTTCCTGTCTCTCTCTCCCTGTCTCTTCCTGTCTCTCTCTCTCACTGTCTCTCTCTCTCTCCCTGTCTCTTCCTGTCTCTCTCTCCCTGTCTCTTCCTGTCTCTCTCTCACTGTCTCTCTCTCTCCCTGTCTCTTCCTGTCTCTCTCTCCCTGTCTCTTCCTGTCTCTCTCTCTCACTGTCTCTCTCTCTCCCTGTCTCTTCCTGTCTCTCTCTCTCCCTGTCTCACCCTGTCTCTCTCTCCCTGTCTCTTCCTGTCTCTCTCTCCCTGTCTCTTCCTGTCTCTCTCTCTCACTGTCTCTCTCTCCCATGTCCCTCTCTACCTGTATCTTCCTGTCTCTCTCTCCCTGTCTCTTCCTGTCTCTCTCTCTCCCTGTCTCTTCCTGTCTCTCGCTCTTCCTGTCTCTCTCTCCCTGTCTCTTCCTGTCTCTCTCTCCCTGTCTCTCTCTCCCTGTCTCTTCCTGTCTCTCTCTCCCTGTCTCTTCCTGTTGCTCTCTCTCACTGTCTCTCTCTCCCATGTCCCTCTCTTCCTGTCTCTCTTTCTCACTGTCTCTCTCTCTCCCATGTCCCTCTCTTCTTGTCTCTCTTTCCCTGTCTCTTCCTGTCTCTCTCTCCCTGTCTCTCTCTCCCTCTCTCTTCCTGTCTCTCTCTCCCTGTCTCTCTCTCCCTGTCTCTTCCTGTCTCTCTCTCCCTGTCTCTTCCTGTCGCTCTATCTCACTGTCTCTCTCTCCCATATCCCTCTCTTCAAGTCTCTCTTTCTCACTGTCTCTCTCTCCCATGTCCCTCTCTTCCTGTCTCTCCCCCTGTCTCTCTTTCCCATGTCCCTCTCTCACTGTCTCTCTCTCACTGTCTCTCTCTCCCATGTCCCTCTCTTCCTGTCTCTCTCTCTCACTGTCTCTCTCTCCCATGTCCCTCTCTCACTGTCTCTCTCTCTCACTGTCTCTCTCTCCCATGTCCCTCTCTTCCTGTCTCTCTCTCCCTGTCTCTCTTTCCCATGTCCCTCTCTCACTGTCTCTCTCTCTCACTGTCTCTCTCTCCCATGCCCCTCTTTCCCATGTCCCTCTCTTCCTGTCTCTCTCTCCCATGTCCCTCTCTTCCTGTCTCTCTCTCTCACTGTCTCTCTCTCCCATGTCCCTCTCTTCCTGTCTCTCTCTCCCTGTCTCTCTTTCCCATGTTCCTCTCTCACTGTCTCTCTCTCTCACTGTCTCTCTCTCCCATGTCCCTCTCTTCCTGTCTCTCTCTCTCACTGTCTCTCTCTCCCATGTCCCTCTCTTCCTGTCTCTCTCTCTCAATGTCTCTCTCTCCCATGTCCCTCTCTTCCTGTCTCTCTCTCTCACTGTCTCTCTTTCCCATGTCCCTCTCTCACTGTCTCTCTCTCTCACTGTCTCTCTCTCCCATGTCCCTCTCTTCCTGTCTCTCTCTCTCACTGTCTCTCTCTCCCATGTCCCTCTCTTCCTGTCTCTCTCTCTCACTGTCTCTCTTTCCCATGTCCCTCTCTTCCTGTCTCTCTCTCTCACTGTCTCTCTCTCTTCCTGTCTCTCTCTCCCTGTCTCTTCCTGTCTCTCTCTCTCACTGTCTCTCTCTCCCATGTCCCTCTCTTCATGTGTCTCTCTCCCTGTCTCTCTTTCCCATGTCCCTCTCTTCCTGTCTCTCTCTCTCACTGTCTCTCTCTCCCATGTCCCTCTCTTCCTGTCTCTCTCTCCCTGTCTCTCTTTCCCATGTCCCTCTCTTCCTTTCTCTCTCTCACTGTCTCTCTCTCACATGTCCCTCTCTTCCTGTCTCTCTCTCACTGTCTCTCTTTCCCATGTCCCTCTCTCCCTGTCTCTCTCTCCCTGTCTCTCTTTCCCATGTCCCTCTCTCCCTGTCTCTCTCTCCCTGTCTCTTTCTCCCTGTCTCTCTCTCCCTGTCTCTCTTCCCCATGTCTCTCTCTCCCTGTCTCTCTCTCCCTGTCTCTCTCTCCCTGTCTCTTTCTCACATGTCCCTCTCTCCCTGTCTCTCTCTCCCTGTCTCTCTCTCCCTGTCTCTTTCTCCCTGTCTCTCTCTCCCTGTCTCTTTCTCCCATGTCCCTCTCTCCCTGTCTCTCTCTCCCTGTCTCTCTCTCCCTGTCTCTTTCTCCCTGTCTCTCTCTCCCTGTCTCTTTCTCCCTGTCTCTTTCTCCCTGTCTCTCTCTCCCTGTCTCTTTCTCCCTGTCTCTCTCTCCCTGTCTCTTTCTCCCATGTCCCTCTCTCCCTGTCTCTCTCTCCCTGTCTCTCTCTCCCTGTCTCTTTCTCCCTGTCTCTCTCTCCCTGTCTCTTTCTACCTATCTCTCTCTCCCTGTCTCTCTTTCCCATGTCCCTCTCTCCCTGTCTCTCTCTCCATCTGTCTCTTTCTCCTTGTCTCTCTTTCCCATGTCCATCTCTTCCTGTCTCTCTCTCCCCGTCTCTCTTTCCCATGCCCCTCTCTCCCTGTCTCTTTCTCCCATGTCCATCTCTCCCTGTCTCTCTCTCCCATGTCCATCTCTCCCTGCCTCTTTCTCCCATGTCCCTCTCTCCCTGTCTCTCTCTCCCTGTCTCTCTCTCTCCCTGTCTCTCTCTCCCTGTCTCTCTCTCCAACCTCTGCTGGCGACTGACTGAGACAGTGTGGAGGTGGTGGTGTTTGTCCAGCTAGCCACAGAGGAGGAGAGCCAAAGATTACACCAACCACCGTGGAAATACAGAAGTGGGTGGTAATCACATGGAGAGGAGGCCGAGGAGAACACAACACTGCCATACAGCTATTTAATAGAGATTTTTTGAAACGATAATTACACTATTTCATTATGTATTAGCATTATGAATCTGTGTCTTTTACTGTGTGGGGTATTTTGTTGCGTTAAACTATAATGACGACATACAGTAAAAGTTTCACAGACTGCTTGTATGATGAATTTAACATATGGAGTTACACATTCTACTATAGACACATATCACGTTGTAAAATCAGAGCGCATCGAATGAATCCATCTTATTTGATATATTTGAACTATAACGGCAACATAAATAAATAGCATTGTGAGCGATCCTGCGTCCCTGTGAGAAGACGTGTCTGTGGGGTGTTAGCGCTGCTGGTATCCAGTAGGTGTTGGGCCTGGAGCCAGTGGCAGGAGGTCGTGACAGCCATGAGCTGGCTGGGAATTCTGAGACTGACGCATTAGTTAGTGGAATTATCTGGATCACTCTGGCAACAGCTAAGGGTTTCCTGCATCGTCAGGATTAGGTAATGGTATTATCAGCATGATTGTAGCATTAACATGGATAATTCCACGGATTCGGCACAAAGAATGGCCATAAAATCCCGGCATTATCCTCCGAGATGAGATCCTGATATAGAAGAAATGAAAATGGGGAAGAAGAGAAAACTCTTGAGGTAAAGCTTTGAATTGTAAGTCATCCTGTGTGTGTTTATTCCTCAGTAAACACATCTTAAATGACCCGCAATTTTACGCCTGTCCCTTTTCTGCTCCCCCCCCCCCACACTGTTCTAAAAAAGAACAACATGCAGCTTCTGAACTATAGAGAAACTAAAGGAGATGAAACACGTGGTTCCTTGCCACAGAGAGTCTAAAGATCTGTGAGCAGTGTTCACACATACAGTGCCTTCGAAAAGTATTCAGACCCTTTGACTTTTTCCACATTTTGCTACATTACAGCCTTGTTATAAAAGGGATTCAATAAATACAAATCCTCAGCAATTTACACACAATATCCCATAATGACAAAGTGTAAACAGGTTTTTGAGAATTTGGCAAATGTAAAAACAAAACATAAATATCTTACTTACATAAGTATTCAGACTGTTACCTCCGTCGTCGGAATGAGATCAAAGCGCACCGTGGAAAGTGTACATCTTTCTTTATTTTCAAATGACACCAAAAAACAACAAAATACAAACAAACGTAAAGTTCCGCAGGCTCCACAGCAACTACGCAAAAACAAGATCCCACAAACTAAGGTGGAAAACAAGCTCCCTAAGTATGATTCCCAGTCAAAGACAAAGATAGACAGCTGCCACTGATTGGGAACCATACCCGGCCAACAAAGATATAGAAAACTAGAATGCCCACCCAAATCACACCATGAACTAACCAAATGGAGAAATAAACATGCTCTCTAAGGTACCCCCCCCAAGGTGCAGACTCCGGCCGCAAAACCTGACACTATGGGGGAGGGTCCGGGTGGGCATCCAGCCTCGGTAGCGGCTCCGGTTCGGGGCATAGACCCTGCTCCGCTTGCTGATCCCTCCGCTTCCGTGGAACCAGACTGCGGACCACCTCAGGAGATTCCGGACTGTGGACCGTCTCAGGAGGTTCCGGACTGTGGACCATCTCAGGAGTTTCCGGACTGTGGACCGCCTCAGGAGATTCCGAACTGTGAACCGTCTCAGGAGGTTCCGGACTGTGGACCGTCTCAGGAGGTTCCGGACTGTGGACCGCCTCAGGAGATTCCGGACTGTGGACCGTCTCAGGAGATTCCGGACTGTGGACCGTCTCAGGAGATTCCGGACTGTGGACCGTCTCAGGAGGTTCCTGACTGTGGACCGTCTCAGGAGGTTCCGCACTGTGAAACATTGCCGGAAGCTCTGGACTGGAAACTGTCGTCAGAAGCTCTGGACTGCGAAGCGTCACTGGAAGCTCTGGACTGGGAACTGTCATCGGAAGCTATGGACTGGAAACTGTCGTCGGAAGCTCTGGACTGCGAAGCGTCACTGGAAGCTATGGACTGGGAACTGTCACCGGAAGCTATGGACTGGGAATTGTCGCCGGAAGCTATGGACTGGGAACTGTCGCCGGAAGCTATGGACTGGGAACTGTTGCCGGAAGCTATGGACTGGGAACTGTCGCCGGAAGCTATGGACTGGGAGCTGTCGCCGGAAGCTCTGGACTGGGTACTGTCGCCGGAAGCTCTAGACTGGAAACTGTCACCGGAAGCTCTGGACTGGGTACTGTCGCCGGAAGCTCTGGACTGGAAACTGTCACCAGAAGCTCTGGACTGGGAACTGTCACCGGAAGCTATGGACTGGGAACTGTCGCCAGAAGCTCTGGACTGGAAACTGTCGCCGGAAGCTCTGGACTGCGAAGCGTCCCCGTAAGCTCTGGACTGGGAACTGTCGCCGGAAGCTCTGGACTGGGAACTGTCGCCAGAAGCTCTGGACTGGGAACTGTCGCCAGAAGCTCTGGACTGGAAACTGTTGCCGGAAGCTCTGGACTGCGAAGTGTCACCGGAAGCTCTGGACTGGGTACTGTCGCCGGGAGCTCTGGACTGGGTACTGTCGCCGGGAGCTCTGGACTGGGAACTGTCGCCGGAAGCTCTGGACTGGGAACTGTCGCCGGAAGCTATGGACTGGGTACTGTCGCCGGGAGCTCTGGACTGTGGAGGCGCACTGGAGGCCTGATGCGTGGGACCCGTACAGGTGGCACCGGGCTGATGACACGCACCTCAGGGCAAGTGCGGGGAGGAGGCATAGCACGTTTTGGACTGTGGAGGCGCACTGGAGGTCTGGAGCATAGAGCTGGCACAACCCGTCCTGGCTGGATGCTCACTTTAGCCCGGCAAGTGTGGGGCGCTGGCACAGGACGCACTGGGCTGTGAGGGTGCACTGGAGACACAGTGAGTAGAACTGCATAACACGGTGCTTGAATGGCGACACACCCCCCTGGGGCGAGTACACGGAGGAGACACAGGACGCACCGGACTGGTGAAGTGCACCGGAGGCCAGATGCGTGAAACCGGTGCACATGACAGGGCCAGTCAGGGAGTCGAGTGAGGAGCTCGACTGGTGTCATGCTCCTCAGCACGCCTGCTCTGCAGCCCTCTCAACGCCAGCACCTCTCTCTGGAATCTCGCGTCGAGCTCCCCACTCGACTCCCTGACTGGCCCTGGTTCAACCCTCGGCTCCGCCGACCACTCCGTGTGCCCCCCCACATTTGTTTTGGGGCTGCCTCTCTGCTTGCGTCGTCTCCAATTTAATCAATTTTAGAATAAGGCCCTAATGTAACAAAATGTGCAAAACGTCAGGGGGCCTGAATACTTTCTGAAGGCCCTGTAGATCAGTGTAG
>NC_060193.1:54587495-54594995 GCF_021184085.1 Oncorhynchus gorbuscha
AGAGAGAGAGAGAGAGAGAGAGAGAGAGAGAGAGAGAGAGAAAGAGAGAGAGAGAGAGAGAGAGAGAGGAAGAGAGGAAGAGAGGGAGAGAGTGACACTGGAAAGAATGAACAAAAAACAGCAAACTAGAATGCTATTTGGCCCTAAACAGAGAGTACACAGTGGCAGAATACCTAACCACTGTGACCGACCCAAACTTGACTATGTACAGACTCAGTGAGCATAGCCTTGCTATTGAGAAAAGCCGCCGTAGGCAGACATGGCTCTCAAGAGAAGACAGGCTATGTGCTCACTGCCCACAAAAGGTGGAAACTGAGCTGCACTTCCTAACCTCCTGCCCAATGTATGACCATATTAGAGAGACACATTTCCCTCAGATAACACAGATCCACAAAGAATTCGAAAACAAATCAAATTTTGATAAACTCTGGGTGAAATTCCACAGTGTGCCACCACAGCAGCAATATTTGTTACCTGTTGCCACAAGAAAAGGGCAACCAGTGAAGAACAAACACCATTGTAAATACAACCCATATTTATGTTTATTTATTTTCCCTTGTGTACTTTAACCATTTGTACATTGTTCCAACACTGTATATAATGACATTTGTAATGTTTACTGTAAATTTGTATTGTTTATTTCACTTCATTTCATCTACCCCACTTGCTTTGGCAATGTTAACACATGTTTCCCATGCCAATAAAGCCCCTTGAATTGAATTGAATTGAGAAAGAGAGAGAGAGAGAGAGAGAGAGAGAGAGAGGAGGGAGGGAGAGAGAGAGAGAGAGAGAGAGAGAGAGAGAGAGAGAGAGAGAGAGAGAGAGAGAGAGAGAGAAGAATAGCATAGCAGGCCAGGGAGCAGGCAGCCATCTGAAGAGGTGCTGAAAACCCAACATGATGGTGTTGACAGAAACGCAAAGCCAGTGGATGAACACTCAACACCAAACCAGGGTCTGACTGTGGCCTGGAGGAGACTGGGAGCAGCTCTGTGTCATAGCCTGATACATCTCCTTCTGTCCATGTGGGCTCTCAGCCAGTACCATGTTCATTCAGAAAGAGGCCTGGTCTAAAACCACACCCTAATCATCATATAACTAGTGCACTATGTTTGACCAGAGACAAAATAGGGCCCACTATAGGGAATAGGGTGCTGTCCAGGTACTTCAGGGCTCCCGAGTGGTGCTGTGGTCTAAGGCACTGCATTTCAGTGCAAGAGCTGTAACTACAGACCCTGGTTTGATCCTGGGCTGTATCACATCCAGCCGTGATTGGGAGTTCTATAGGGCGGCGCACAGCGTCGTCAGGGTTTGGCCGGGATAGGCCGTCATTGTAAATAAGAATTTGTTCTTAACTGACATGCCTATTTTTTTTAAATCAATTAGCGTGCCTTCGATATCAAGTCACTGAAACACTGTGTTGTGATGCTGTTGTTTTTATTCAACACCAAAATACAGCGTGTTACTGACAGGTGTGCACTCGTTAGTGATGGCTTCATCCCTTCAAATCACTGTCACAACTAAGCATTAGAAACAGACAGCAAAGGGAGTCTCTGGGAACTACAGTAAGAACAGAACAGTGTGGATAACAAAGCTCCCATGGGCCGGAAACAGAAACACCATATCAATATCAAACCATATTGCTTTGTAGTTTTACTATCGTTATCTGTAAGATATTCTTAGTGAGTGGCTGTGGACACGGAGCCTTTCTCTAATAGACCAGTGGTGTAGCTAACCCTCATAGGGGAGGCAGGAGCAGCAGTGAGAGAGGCCAGTACTGTGTCCTTTCCCATAGATCAAGGCTTAATTTGACCACAGGCGCTGCTGGCTGGCGATGGTCTGAGACAAATGACGGTTCAGGAGGAGCGGTCCCCAAGCACTGCTCTGGCTGGCCCCAGATCAGATGTGGCGCTGGGGTTGGGGTACTTAGTGTACTTAGTGCCTGCAGAATGGAATAGAGTGCTGTGTGGGCCATCTAGCTCACTGTTAGCCCCTAATAGGTCCCCAGACAGTTGGGCCTGACCTCCATGCACTGTGTTTCAGTGACTTGCTATCAAAGGCAGGATGTGAAGTACCTGGACAGCAAGCCCACGGCATCCATTACAGCTGAGCTGGGCTAGGCCTTCCTGGAAAGCTGTTCCTTCCTTCCTTCCTTCCTTCCTTCCTTCCTTCCTTCCTTCCTTCCTTCCTTCCTTCATTACATTACATTTAAGTCATTTAGCAGACGCTCTTATCCAGAGCGACTTACAAATTGGTGCATTCACCTTATGACATCCAGTGGAACAGTCACTTTACAATAGTGCATCTAAATCTTAAAGGGGGGGGGGGTGAGAAGGATTACTTATCCTATCCTAGGTATCCTTCCTTCCTTCCTTCCTTCCTTCCTTCCTTCCTTCCTTCCTTCCTTCCTTCCTTCCTCCCTCCAGTGTAACAAACAGTCCCTGGCAAGTTACTGTGTATCACTGGGTCTTTCCATCTTCCCTCTCTTGACCTTTTTCTGCTAACCAAGATTCTAGAAATCAACTTGTTCCATAGCTAGCTAGAATTTTGTCCCAGAGAATTCCCATAACCGGCCGGGGGAAAAGACCAACAGAGCCTGTGAACTCAGCATTCATTCCATTATCAGCCTGCCTACATAGGGCACCAGCAGCTTATGCATGTCTGGCCGGCCGGCTCTAACATCCACCAGCTACCCACTGCCCATGCTAGGCAAGCACCTGCTGTTACTAAGAACACAGACCAGCCGGCCTTATCTATCCAGCAGATCAGAATACACAGGGATGTAGATTAGCCAAAATCTTCAGCTAAACAAACAAACAGGCAACGGTTCCGATTTCCCATTTGCTTGAAAACAGAAATCTCTTTCTAAGATTTTCCCACATCAGAAGGTGAACGGGGAAGCGAGTTTAGGGGTGGATTACGGGCGGCTTTTGAAACGGCGTAAACTGGGGCACGGGTGTGTGTGTGTGATGCCTGCCGTTCTGGAGTCTGGCGCTGTTCCCCTTCGGTGGCATGCAGGCCTAATGATTCCTAATGCGGCTAAACATTACGGCGCCATGAAACCCGCTTTTCACTGGGGAGCGCTGCGCAAATCTTCCATCGCATGTTCCCTTTGTTGATTTTTGTGAGACAACAACGCAGCGCGCTTATCTCCATTACAGCCCAGCACCACGGGGAGCTTTCACAAAGCCTTTCACCCATCGCCTTATTAACTGCTATTCCCTTCTGTCCCCGTCCCCATCCTCCCCTGCTTCTGCTGAGAGAGAGAGAGAGAATTACCCCTTGTTTTCCCCACCACACCACAATAACCAACCATTTCTATTTAGGCTCCGCTGGGCTCCACGACAACAGTTCTGCCATCCCTCTGTTCTTTTTAAACACTAAACCACAGAGGAAGGAAAAGAGAAAATGGGGAAAGCTATCTCAAGGTCTTTTCCAGGCCTGTCATCCCCGTTTGCTTGGGGTGTTCATTTCAGAGGCAGCTTAGAGGCTGAAGCGTATTGTTTAATACTCTATTGTCAGGGACAACATGGGTAATACACAACACAGTAATAGTCATATATCAAGTTTTATAAGGGGATATTTCTGGGATGTACTTAATATCATGACTATTGTCTGCTGCATCCCTCTTGCTAGATACACATGGTAACAGGCCGATGTTCCCCAACTGAAACCAGACCGTAGAGTTTTTGTTTGGGAGAAGCCGATAGAATTCTAATTCGGAAAAGTTCCCCAGGGAGAGTTCACGCCGGAACCCCTCCATCACTACTTCATCACTTTCTTCATCCCTCCATTCTCCCTCTCCCCCGTGTTGCCTCGTTTTCTTCCTCCCATCCTCTTCTTCCTCCGTGCTGCCTCGCTGTCTTCCTCCCATCCTCTTCTTCCTCCGCGGTTCAAAGTCTGCCCGGGTCAGGGCAGATAAGATCTGGCGTTTTCTTTTTGGGTGCCTCCCCAGAATGCAGTTCTGCCCCGCGGTCTTCAGCTGGGCCCTGTGTTTGTTTAGTGTGTGTTTATTTGTTTCTCTTGTAGTCCTGGGAATAATTATCGTAACCATATGTCTGGCTAAAACATCATTCTCCAAACCAGTAGCATGGCGGCATACTCCTTTCCCCATTTTAATTACTGTTAACATTGCAAGTGTTAAACTGCATTCCACCGTTTCCGGCTTAGGTTGACAAATGAATAAGTTTGGAGCTTTATAATCGTGACTTGTGAGCTTTCCAAAACAACCATAAGTGTTGTGTTTATGCTATGGTATGTTAGAAACTTTTCTCCATCGTGTGCTCCAACATCACAGCTCATGAAGAATACTATGTCAGCTTTGCAACACAGTCAACAAATTCAAGCCAAATGTGACACCTCAGCAATGTCATTTCTTGACTCCTGACACCCATGTTACAGGGCCCTTTTTTAAAAAGTTTGCTAATTTTGCCACACCATCAGTTGTGAATGTGTTGGATGTTTGCGTTAGGCATTAGGGTACATAGTGTATGCTGAGTGCATGGTGTCCTGAGGAGTGACAGAGCCAGCAAAGTGCTGCAAACGCCAACCCAGTGTCACAGATGATTGTGAAATAGACACAAATTGCTTATTGGAAATCCGTGACAGGCACACCAAAAAGTTTTTATTTTTGTGTCCAGTACACAATTTTTTATACAAATAATTTCAATCACAGATAAAGACAGCAAGTTATTTATCCTTTACAAAAAAAATCTTGCAGTTTTGAAAGTAAAAGTACAGTAAATGCAGTTGACTGTGATGTTTTGGACGCAGTAATTACAGTGTACTGCAGTTATACTGCACTCTGACTGCAATCTTTTTTTGTAAGGGAAGACAATAGGAGGGAGGTTGGTTGGGGTGGATGGGTGACCGTATAACTCAATCTTATCACGGACACCTTTATCATTTCTAGCTAATTAGCAACTTGTAAGGGTTGTCGTCGGTGGTAGAAGGTGAGGAGGACCAAAGCGCAGCGTGGTAAGTGTTCATGATGATGTTTAATTAAAACTCAGAACACTAAACAAAAAATGACAACGTGAATTTATAAAACCGAAACAGTACCGTGTGGCCCAAACACTCACACGGAAACAAACAGCCACAAACACACAGTGAAACCCAGGCTACCTAAGTATGATTCTCAATCGGAGACAACAATTGACAGCTGCCTCTGATTGAGAACCATACTAGGCCGAACTCAAAAACCAACATAGAAAAACAAACATAGACTGCCCACCCCAACTCACGCCCTGACCATACTAAAACAGAGAATAAAATAACAGAACTATGGTCAGAACGTGACACAACTTTTGCAACTATTCACTACTTCTTAGTCTTTGCAGCTACTTAGCATGTTAGCTAACCCTTCCCCTAACCTTAACCCTGACATTAACCCTTCAACTACTGAGCTAGCATGTTAACTTACCCATAACCTTAACAGCTAACCCTAACCCCTTTTTCGTGTGGCTGTCACACATTTGGAAGAAGTCATTTGTGCCTATTTCACAATAAGCCGTGATAGCATGTTACTGCATCTGGAATGAGCGGTGTCAGAGGCATGGCTGTCACCCCATATTCCCCTGGCTTGGCAGTGAGCCAGACTAGTTCTGTGGAAGTAACAGTGACTGCTGAGTCAATCAGATGGAGTGTAGTTAGACGCAGGCAGGTCAGGAGGACCACTCACAACCCATCATAGAGGAAGAGCAACAGTGCTAAGAGAATATGTCTTTGCATGCCTCAGTATATGCTGAGGTAATAAACATTTCTCATTATCACATTTCAAAACGCTACATTAATGCCTGATTTGATTTGACAAAAAAAGGTTCAACCAATGAAATCCTGATGATCAAAAAGTGTGATTCGGGGTGACATATCTGATGACAGTATAGCTTCCTGATCTGCTCTCATCTGCTCTGCCTAGCTGGCTATGGGGAGTGCAATGTTTCCACAGTAATGACATGGCTTCTCTCTCTGTTTTCCTCTAGCCCAGCCTTTATTTCAATAATAAATCATCCATTATTTAGCTCCTAACCCCTCTGCACCGTACCTCCCCTCTCTCCTCTCAACTCCCCCTGCCTCCCCTCTCTCTCCTCTCAACTCCCCCTGCCTCCCCTCTCTCTCCTCTCAACTCCCCCTGCCTCCCCTCTCTCCTCTCAACTCCCCCTGCCTCCCCTCTCTCTCCTCTCAACTCCCCCTGCCTCCCCTCTCTCTCCTCTCAACTCCCCCTGCCTCCCCTCTCTCTCCTCTCAACTCCCCATGCCTCCCCTCTCTCTCCTCTCAACTCCCCCTGCCTCCCCTCTCTCTCCTCTCAACTCCCCCTGCCTCCCCTCTCTCTCCTCTCAACTCCCCCTGCCTCCCCTCTCTCTCCTCTCAACTCCCCCTGCCTCCCCTCTCTCTCCTCTCAACTCCCCCTGCCTCCCCTCTCTCTCCTCTCAACTCCCCCTGCCTCCCCTCTCTCCTCTCAACTCCCCCTGCCTCCCCTCTCTCTCCTCTCAACTCCCCCTGCCTCCCCTCTCTCTCCTCTCAACTCCCCCTGCCTCCCCTCTCTCTCCTCTCAACTCCCCCTGCCTCCCCTCTCTCTCCTCTCAACTCCCCCTGCCTCCCCTCTCTCTCCTCTCGAATGCCTCCCCTTGGATCTGGGCATCCCGCTGATACTCACTTCAAGGACGAATGTGGAGGAGAGGAGTCGACCAAGCCACTAGACATGTGCGACGTGCGCACACGCACGCATGCACGCACGCACGCAGGCACACACACACACACACACTAAGAAAATTCTCTCAAAAGGAAGAGACTGGTAAAACGTGTGACCCAAATATACATGGCTTTGTACTCCAGTTCAAAGTTTTCAGTTCTTTTATACAAAAACTCCTAAAAAAAACATTGAATAAATCACACACACACCCAAACCTGGTGCTATTACTGGAGAGAGGAGAGAGAGAGTTAAAGAGTTAAAAAGAGAGAGAGTGTTAAAGAGAGCGTTAAAAAGAAAGAGTAAGGGAGAGAGAAGGTGGGGAAAGAGTTACAGAAAGAGAGACGGTGGGGAGAGAGAGTTACAGAAATAGAGAAGGTGGGGAGAGAGTTACAGAAATAGAGAAGGTGGGGAAAGAGTTACAGAAAGAGAGAAGGTCGGGAGAGAGATTTACAGAAATAGAGAAGGTGGGGAGAGAGTTACAGAAAGAGAGAAGGTGGGGAGAGAGAGTTACAGAAATAGAGAAGGTGGGGAGAGAGTTACAGAAAGAGAGAAGGTGGGGAGAGAGAGTTACAGAAATAGAGAAGGTGGGGAGAGAGTTACAGAAAGAGAGAAGGTGAGGAGAGAGTTACAGAAAGAGAGAAGGTGGGGAGAGAGTTACAGAAAGAGAGAGAATATCTTCCTTTTTTCTTTGAATCTGTTGATGACATTTTTTTCCTGTGATGATCCATTTTCCAGGTTTCTGATTCCACATTAATGGCACCAGAATCAATGTTTTGAATCAGTCGGAAATAAGGAGTCACTATCTGCTGCCT
>NC_060193.1:54599995-54633245 GCF_021184085.1 Oncorhynchus gorbuscha
AGTAGCCTGATTACTGAGGATGGGGCCTAGCTGTCGTCAGAGTGCTAGCTAGCATTAGCATACCCACACATTAGTAGCCTGGTTACTGAGGATGGGGCCTAGCTGTCGTCAGAGTGCTAGCTAGCATTAGCATACCCACACATTAGTAGCCTGGTGACTGAGGATGGGGCCTAGCTGTCGTCAGAGTGCTAGCTAGCATTAGCATGTCCCCCAGTAGTTACTGAGTGAAGATGAAGCTTAGCAGTCTTTATAGTGCTAGCTAGCATTAGCATACCCACACATTAGTAGCCTGGTGATTGAGGATGGGGCCTAGCTGTCGTCAGAGTGCTAGCTAGCATTAGCATACCCACACATTAGTAGCCTGGTGACTGAGAATGGGGCCTAGCTGTCGTCAGAGTGCTAGCTAGCATTAGCATGTCCCCCAGTAGTTACTGAGTGAAGATGAAGCCTAGCAGTCTTTATAGTGCTAGCTAGCGTTAGCATCCCCTCAGTACTGTGGTAGTTAGTGAGGATGGAGGCCTAGTTAGCTGTCTCTAGAGTGGAGGAATGCCAGTCAGACTCCCCCTGTTCCCCGGAGCATTGCTGTTTGGGCTCTGATCCACGGACGCAGGCAGACAGACATCCCCCTCATTACCGACAAATTACATGCAAATTTCCACCAAATAAATGAGTTTTAAGTACTTGACAACCTGTCAGCCTTAGAATATTGAAACGTCCTGACGGCCAGATAAACAATCAACAATAATCACTCTATGCAAATTAGACATTTCCTGCACAATTATGAGGAAAAAACGCTATAAATAACTGGACACAAAGGCATCTGGCGTTTGTTCGGGTTCTGAACAGATACCGATGCAAATGAAAGATTCTTGAGGATGTAATTGATTCAAACGTTCGTTCGCCTTTCTGTCTTTTTTATGTTCTTTTTTTCTCTCTTTGAGTTGTTTTTTCTCCTCTCCCTTCATCTCTGTTGCTTTCAATATACACGGATAATGGGCGACGTAAATGAGTGAACGAGGGAGAAAGGAGGGAGGGGAGGAGAGAAGAGGAGGAATGACATACCCTTTCGTCTACCTCTCATTCCATCTTTTATGTGAGTGCTGCTTCAGACGGGCTGCTGGAAAAATAATGTGCTCTAATTATTAACTGTATTGAAAATGACTGTGAGGAATGGATTGAGTGCTGTCTGGCTGGATCTGGGCTTGGCTCTCTGTCCATACAGGAGTCCACTGCTGCGGACGACACCACTGCTACCCTCCCTCTCCCACCCCCCAGGAACACCACTAGGAGATTATGACTGACAAGAACATCATTATCAGGTCATTTCAGGACAAACGGATATCTCTCACTCTCCCTCCATGCCCTGCCTGCAGGAAATAGAGCAGTGAGTCTTTTCTCTCCTCTCTTTCCATCTAACCACCTCTCTGTGTCTCTCCTCTCTCCACCCTTCTCTCTCTGTTTCTCTCCTCTCTCTCCACCCTTCTCTCTCTGTTTCTCTCCTCTCTCTCCACCCTTCTCTCTCTGTTTCTCTCCTCTCTCTCCACCCTTCTCTCTCTGTTTCTCTCCTCTCTACACCCTTCTCTCTCTGTTTCTCTCCTCTCTCTCCACCCTTCTCTCTCTGTTTCTCTCCTCTCTCTCCACCCTTCTCTCTCTGTTTCTCTCCTCTCTCTACACCCTTCTCTCTCTGTTTCTCTCCTCTCTCTCCACCCTTCTCTCTCTGTTTCTCTCCTCTCTCTCCACCCTTCTCTCTCTGTTTCTCTCCTCTCTCCACCCTTCTCTCTCTGTTTCTCTCCTCTCTCTCCACCCTTCTCTCTCTGTTTCTCTCCTCTCTCCACCCTTCTCTCTCTGTTTCTCTCCTCTCTCTCCACCCTTCTCTCCCTGTTTCTCTCCTCTCTCTCCACCCTTCTCCCTTCTCTCTCTGTTTCTCTCCTCTCTCTACACCCTTCTCTCTCTGTTTCTCTCCTCTCTCTCCACCCTTCTCTCTCTGTTTCTCTCCTCTCTCTCCACCCTTCTCTCTCTGTGTCTCTCCTCTCTCTCCACCCTTCTCTCTCTGTTTCTCTCCCCTCTCTCCACCCTTCTCTCACTGTTTCTCTCCTCTCTCCACCCTTCTCTCGCTGTTTCTCTCCCCTCTCTCTCCACTCTTATCCCCCTCACCCTCTCTCTCTTTCCCCCCCTATTTACTCCTCCTCTGTACTCTACCATCCTAAGTGAGCTGGTGAGGGACTAATGTATGTTGAGCTGAGGTTGACCCTGTGCCCGATGGCCCCATGATGGCTCCCAAATCAGTAGCTCAACGTACTCCTCCATACCCAGACCTAACACCTCCCCTCCCAGCCTCCTCTGTATCTGACACCCCCTCTACCTCTCCCCACAAGACCAGTACCCAGGCACTGGGTGTCCACATCACATCACTATCTATCTCATTGAGGAGAGAAGGGGAGTAACAGGCGTTAACAGGGAGATGTTCCTGGTCCTATACATAACTCCTCACCATAGACAGACCAGCATTCCCACACTGCCAAGTGTGTTAAGGACTGGCTCCGCTTCAACCTGCTTCTGTATTGTCTTGTGTTCCCCAGTGACACAGTCTATTTATCAATCAGCCCTGACCTCCTCCACCTCCACTTACTGTCTGTCTGGAGACAGTAGAGAGAAAGACTCTGACTAAGTCAAACAAACGTTCATGTGTGTGTGTGTGTGTGTGTGTGTGTGTGTGTGTGTGTGTGTGTGTGTGTGTGTGTGTGTGTGTGTGTGTGTGTGTGTGTGTGTGTGTGTGTGTGTGTGTGTGTGTGTGTGTGTGTGTGTGTGTGTGTGTGTGTGTGTGTGTGTGTGTGTGTGTGTGTGTGTGTGTGTGTGTGTGTGTGTGTGTGTGTGTGTGTGTGTGTGTGTGTGTGTGTGTGTGTGTGTGTGTGTAAATAATCCTCTGCAGAAGGATTATTTATAACCAAAGCAGGTAAAATGGCCTCAAACTCGAATTGAAGCATTTCTTTTGGAGTCCCACTTCCCCTTTCAAAACACTGTCACTGTTGTTCTCACTTTTCCTTATCTCACTACTGCATTGCCTGACAGAGACGTTTCATAGTTTGGTAAGGATTGGGGATTGTGTCGTCACCGAGGTCAAAGCTTTGTGATCATGCAGCTTCTAGGCAGCAGATAGTGACTCCTTATTTCCGACTGATTCAAAACATTGATTCTGGTGCCATTAATGTGGAATCAGAAACCTGGAAAATGGATCATCACAGGAAAAAAATGTCATCAACAGATTAAAAAAAAGAGGAAGATATTCTCTCTCTGTCTGTAACTCTCTCCCCACCTTCTCTCTTTCTGTAACTCTCTCCCCACCTTCTCTATTTCTGTAACTCTCTCTTCCCACCTTCTCTCTTTCTGTAACTCTCTCTTCCGAACTTCTCTCTTTCTGTAACTCTCTCCCCACCTTCTCTCTTTCTGTAACTCTCTCTCCCCACCTTCTCTCTTTCTGTAACTCTCTCTCCCCACCTTCTCTCTTTCTGTAACTCTCTCCCCACATTCTCTCTTTCTGTAACTCTCTCTCCCCAACTTCTCTCTTTCTGTAACTCTCTCTCCCCACCTTCTCTCTTTCTGTAACTCTCTCCCCACCTTCTCTCTTTCTGTAACTCTCTCTCCATACCTTCTCTCTTTCTGTAACTCTCTCCCCACCTTCTCTCTTTCTGTACCTCTCTCTTCCGAACTTCTCTCTTTCTGTAACTCTCTCCCCACCTTCTCTCTTTCTGTAACTCTCTCCCCACATTCTCTCTTTCTGTAACTCTCTCTCCCCAACTTCTCTCTTTCTGTAACTCTCTCTCCCAACCTTCTCTCTTTCTGTAACTCTCTCCCCACCTTCTCTCTTTCTGTAACTCTCTCTCCATACCTTCTCTCTTTCTGTAACTCTCTCCCCACCTTCTCTCTTTCTGTAACTCTCTCCCCACCTCCTCTCTTTCTGTAACTCTCTCTCCCCACCTTCTCTCTTTCTGTAACTCTCTCCCCACCTTCTCTCTTTCTGTAACTCTCTCCATACCTTCTCTCTTTCTGTAACTCTCTCCCCACCTTCTCTCTTTCTGTAACTCTCTCTCCCCCACCTTCTCTTTTTCTGTATCTCTCTCCCACCTTCTCTCATTCTGTAACTCTCTCCCCACCTTCTCTATTTCTGTAACTCTCTCCCTACCTTCTCTCTTTCTGTAACTCTCTCCCCACCTTCTCTCTTTCTGTAACTCTCTCCCCACCTTCTCTCTTTCTGTAACTCTTTCTCCCCACCTTCTCTTTTTCTGTATCTCTCTCCCACCTTCTCTCATTCTGTAACTCTCTCCCCACCTTCTCTATTTCTGTAACTCTCTCCCTACCTTCTCTCTTTCTGTAACTCTCTCCCCACCTTCTCTCTTTCTGTAACTCTCTCCCCACCTTCTCTCTTTCTGTAACTCTCTCTCCCCAACTTCTCTCTTTCTGTAACACTCTCTCCCCACCTTCTCTCTTTCTGTAACTCTCTCCCCACCTTCTCTCTTTCTGTAACTCTCTCTCCATACCTTCTCTCTTTCTGTAACTCTCTCCCCACCTTCTCTCTTTCTGTAACTCTCTCTTCCGAACTTCTCTCTTTCTGTAACTCTCTCCCCACCTTCTCTCTTTCTGTAACTCTCTCTTCCGAACTTCTATCTTTCTGTAACTCTCTCTCCCCACCTTCTCTCTTTCTGTAATTCTCTCTCCCACCTTCTCTCTTTCTGTAACTCTCTCTCCCCACCTTCTCTCTTTCTGTAACTCTCTCTCCCCACCTTCTCTCTTTCTGTAACTCTCTCTCCCACCTTCTCTCTTTTTGTAACTCTCTCTTCCGAACTTCTCTCTTTCTGTAACTCTCTCCCCACCTTCTCTCTTTCTGTAACTCTCTCTTCCGAACTTCTTTCTTTCTGTAACTCTCTCCCCACCTTCTCTATTTCTGTAACTCTCTCTTCCGAACTTCTCTCTTTCTGTAACGCTCTCTTCCGAACTTCTCTGTCTGTAACTCTCTCTTCCGAACTTCTCTCTTTCTGTAACTCTCTCCCCACCTTCTCTCTTTTTGTAACTCTCTTCCGAACTTCTCTCTTTCTGTAACTCTCTCTACCCACCTTCTCTCTTTCTGTAACTCTCTCTCCCCACCTTCTCTCTTTCTGTAACTCTCTCTCCCCACCTTCTCTCTTTCTGTAACTCTCTCTCCCCACCTTCTCTCTTTTTGTAACTCTCTCTTCCGAACTTCTCTCTTTCTGTAACTCTCTCCCCACCTTCTCTCTTTCTGTAACTCTCTCTTCCGAACTTCTCTCTTTCTGTAACTCTCTCCCCACCTTCTCTCTATCTGTAACTCTCTCTTCCGAACTTCTCTCTTTCTGTAACGCTCTCTTCCGAACTTCTCTGTCTGTAACTCTCTCTTCCGAACTTCTCTCTTTCTGTAACTCTCTCCCCACCTTCTCTCTTTTTGTAACTCTCTCTTCCGAACTTCTCTCTTTCTGTAACTCTCTCCCCACCTTCTCTCTTTCTGTAACTCTCTCTTCCGAACTTCTCTCTTTCTGTAACTCTCTCCCCACCTTCTCTCTATCTGTAACTCTCTCTTCCGAACTTCTCTCTTTCTGTAACTCTCTCTCCCACCTTCTCTCTTTTTGTAACTCTCTCTTCCGAACTTCTCTCTTTCTGTAACTCTCTCCCCACCTTCTCTCTTTCTGTAACTCTCTCTTCCGAACTTCTCTCTTTCTGTAACTCTCTCCCCACCTTCTCTCTTTCTGTAACTCTCTCTTCCGAACTTCTCTCTTTCTGTAACTCTCTCTTCCGAACTTCTCTGTCTGTAACTCTCTCTTCCGAACTTCTCTCTTTCTGTAACTCTCTCCCCACCTTCTCTCCTTTTGTAACTCTCTCTTCCGAACTTCTCTCTTTCTGTAACACTCTCTCCCCACCTTCTCTCTTTCTGTAACTCTCTCTCCCCACCTTCTCTCTTTCTGTAACTCTCTCTCCCCACCTTCTCTCTTTATGTAACTCTCTCTCCCCACCTTCTCTCTTTCTGTAACTCTCTCTCCCCACCTCCTCTCTTTCTGTAACTCTCTCTCCACCTTCTCTCTTTCTGTATCTCTCTCCCACCTTCTCTCTTTCTGTAACTCTCTCCCCCACCTTCTCTCTTTCTGTAACTCTCTCTCCCCACCTTCTCTCTTTCTGTAACTCTCTCCCCACATTCTCTCTTTCTGTAACTCTCTCTCCCCACCTTCTCTCTTTCTGTAACTCTCTCCCCACATTCTCTCTTTCTGTAACTCTCTCTCCCCAACTTCTCTCTTTCTGTACCTCTCTCTCCCCACCTTCTCTCTTTCTGTAACTCTCTCCCCACCTTCTCTCTTTCTGTAACTCTCTCTCCATACCTTCTCTCTTTCTGTAACTCTCTCCCCACCTTCTCTCTTTCTGTAACTCTCTCTTCCGAACTTCTCTCTTTCTGTAACTCTCTCCCCACCTTCTCTCTTTCTGTAACTCTCCCCCCACATTCTCTCTTTCTGTAACTCTCTCTCCCCAACTTCTCTCTTTCTGTAACTCTCTCTCCCAACCTTCTCTCTTTCTGTAACTCTCTCCCCACCTTCTCTCTTTCTGTAACTCTCTCTCCATACCTTCTCTCTTTCTGTAACTCTCTCCCCACCTTCTCTCTCTTTCTGTAACTCTCTCCCCACCTCCTCTCTTTCTGTAACTCTCTCTCCCCACCTTCTCTCTTTCTGTAACTCTCTCCCCACCTTCTCTCTTTCTGTAACTCTCTCCATACCTTCTCTCTTTCTGTAACTCTCTCCCCACCTTCTCTCTTTCTGTAACTCTCTCTCCCCCACCTTCTCTTTTTCTGTATCTCTCTCCCACCTTCTCTCATTCTGTAACTCTCTCCCCACCCTCTCTATTTCTGTAACTCTCTCCCTACCTTCTCTCTTTCTGTAACTCTCTCCCCACCTTCTCTCTTTCTGTAACTCTCTCCCCACCTTCTCTCTTTCTGTAACTCTCTCTCCCCACCTTCTCTCTTTCTGTAACTCTCTCTCCCCACCTTCTCTCTTTCTGTAACTCTCTCCCCACATTCTCTCTTTCTGTAACTCTCTCTCCCCAACTTGTCTCTTTCTGTAACTCTCTCTCCCCACCTTCTCTCTTTCTGTAACTCTCTCCCCACCTTCTCTCTTTCTGTAACTCTCTCTCCATACCTTCTCTCTTTCTGTAACTCTCTCCCCACCTTCTCTCTTTCTGTAACTCTCTCTTCCGAACTTCTCTCTTTCTGTAACTCTCTCCCCACCTTCTCTCTTTCTGTAACTCTCTCTTCCGAACTTCTATCTTTCTGTAACTCTCTCTCCCCACCTTCTCTCTTTCTGTAATTCTCTCTCCCACCTTCTCTCTTTATGTAACTCTCTCTCCCCACCTTCTCTCTTTCTGTAACTCTCTCTCCCCACCTTCTCTCTTTCTGTAACTCTCTCCCCACATTCTCTCTTTCTGTAACTCTCTCTCCCCAACTTCTCTCTTTCTGTACCTCTCTCTCCCCACCTTCTCTCTTTCTGTAACTCTCTCCCCACCTTCTCTCTTTCTGTAACTCTCTCTCCATACCTTCTCTCTTTCTGTAACTCTCTCCCCACCTTCTCTCTTTCTGTAACTCTCTCTTCCGAACTTCTCTCTTTCTGTAACTCTCTCCCCACCTTCTCTCTTTCTGTAACTCTCCCCCCACATTCTCTCTTTCTGTAACTCTCTCTCCCCAACTTCTCTCTTTCTGTAACTCTCTCTCCCAACCTTCTCTCTTTCTGTAACTCTCTCCCCACCTTCTCTCTTTCTGTAACTCTCTCTCCATACCTTCTCTCTTTCTGTAACTCTCTCCCCACCTTCTCTCTTTCTGTAACTCTCTCCCCACCTCCTCTCTTTCTGTAACTCTCTCTCCCCACCTTCTCTCTTTCTGTAACTCTCTCCCCACCTTCTCTCTTTCTGTAACTCTCTCCATACCTTCTCTCTTTCTGTAACTCTCTCCCCACCTTCTCTCTTTCTGTAACTCTCTCTCCCCCACCTTCTCTTTTTCTGTATCTCTCTCCCACCTTCTCTCATTCTGTAACTCTCTCCCCACCCTCTCTATTTCTGTAACTCTCTCCCTACCTTCTCTCTTTCTGTAACTCTCTCCCCACCTTCTCTCTTTCTGTAACTCTCTCCCCACCTTCTCTCTTTCTGTAACTCTCTCTCCCCACCTTCTCTCTTTCTGTAACTCTCTCTCCCCACCTTCTCTCTTTCTGTAACTCTCTCCCCACATTCTCTCTTTCTGTAACTCTCTCTCCCCAACTTGTCTCTTTCTGTAACTCTCTCTCCCCACCTTCTCTCTTTCTGTAACTCTCTCCCCACCTTCTCTCTTTCTGTAACTCTCTCTCCATACCTTCTCTCTTTCTGTAACTCTCTCCCCACCTTCTCTCTTTCTGTAACTCTCTCTTCCGAACTTCTCTCTTTCTGTAACTCTCTCCCCACCTTCTCTCTTTCTGTAACTCTCTCTTCCGAACTTCTATCTTTCTGTAACTCTCTCTCCCCACCTTCTCTCTTTCTGTAATTCTCTCTCCCACCTTCTCTCTTTCTGTAACTCTCTCTCCCCACCTTCTCTCTTTCTGTAACTCTCTCTCCCCACCTTCTCTCTTTCTGTAACTCTCTCTCCCCACCTTCTCTCTTTTTGTAACTCTCTCTTCCGAACTTCTCTCTTTCTGTAACTCTCTCCCCACCTTCTCTCTTTCTGTAACTCTCTCTTCCGAACTTCTTTCTTTCTGTAACTCTCTCCCCACCTTCTCTATTTGTGTAACTCTCTCTTCCGAACTTCTCTCTTTCTGTAACGCTCTCTTCCGAACTTCTCTGTCTGTAACTCTCTCTTCCGAACTTCTCTCTTTCTGTAACTCTCTCCCCACCTTCTCTCTTTTTGTAACTCTCTCTTCCGAACTTCTCTCTTTCTGTAACTCTCTCTACCCACCTTCTCTCTTTCTGTAACTCTCTCTCCCCACCTTCTCTCTTTCTGTAACTCTCTCTCCCCACCTTCTCTCTTTCTGTAACTCTCTCTCCCCACCTTCTCTCTTTTTGTAACTCTCTCTTCCGAACTTCTCTCTTTCTGTAACTCTCTCCCCACCTTCTCTCTTTCTGTAACTCTCTCTTCCAAACTTCTCTCTTTCTGTAACTCTCTCTCCCCACCTTCTCTCTTTTTGTAACTCTCTCTTCCGAACTTCTCTCTTTCTGTAACTCTCTCCCCACCTTCTCTCTTTCTGTAACTCTCTCTTCCGAACTTCTCTCTTTCTGTAACTCTCTCCCCACCTTCTCTCTTTCTGTAACTCTCTCTTCCGAACTTCTCTCTTTCTGTAACTCTCTCCCCACCTTCTCTCCTTTTGTAACTCTCTCTTCCGAACTTCTCTCTTTCTGTAACACTCTCTCCCCACCTTCTCTCTTTCTGTAACTCTCTCTCCCCACCTTCTCTCTTTCTGTAACTCTCTCTCCCCACCTTCTCTCTTTCTGTAACTCTCTCTCCCCACCTTCTCTCTTTCTGTAACTCTCTCTCCCCACCTCCTCTCTTTCTGTAACTCTCTCTCCACCTTCTCTCTTTCTGTATCTCTCTCCCACCTTCTCTCTTTCTGTAACTCTCTCCCCCACCTTCTCTCTTTCTGTAACTCTCTCTCCCCACCTTCTCTCTTTCTGTAACTCTCTCCCTACATTCTCTCTTTCTGTAACTCTCTCTCCCCACCTTCTCTCTTTCTGTAACTCTCTCCCCACCTTCTCTCTTTCTGTAACTCTCTCCCCACCTTCTCTCTTTCTGTAACTCTCTCTCCATACCTTCTCTCTTTCTGTAACTCTCTCCCCACCTTCTCTCTTTCTGTAACTCTCTCCCCACCTCCTCTCTTTCTGTAACTCTCTCTCCCCACCTTCTCTCTTCACTCTCTCCCCCACCTTCTCTTTTCTGTATCTCTCTCCCACCTTCTCTCTTTCTGTAACTCTCTCCCCACCTTCTCTCTTTCTGTAACTCTCTCCCCACCTTCTCTATTTCTGTAACTCTCTCTCCCTACCTTCTCTCTTTCTGTAACTCTCTCCCCACCTTCTCTCTTTCTGTAACTCTCTCCCCACCTTCGCTCTTTCTGTAACTCTCTCTCCCCACCTTCTCTCTTTCTCTAACTCTCTCTCCCCCACCTTCTCTTTCTGTAACTCTCTCTCCCCACCTTCTCTCTTTCTGTAACTCTCTCCCCACCTACTCTCTTTCTGTAACTCTCTCCCACCTTCTCTCTTTCTGTAACTCTCTCCCCACCTTCTCTCTTTCTGTAACTCTCTCTTCCGAATTTCTCTCTTTCTGTAACTCTCTCTTCCGAACTTCTCTGTCTGTAACTCTCTCTTCCGAACTTCTCTCTTTCTGTAACTCTCTCCCCACCTTCTCTCTTTCTGTAACTCTCTCTCCCCACCTTCTCTCTTTCTGTAACTCTCTCTTCCGAACTTCTCTGTCTGTAACTCTCTCTTCCGAACTTCTCTCTTTCTGTAACTCTCTCTCCCCACCTTCTCTCTTTTTGTAACTCTCTCTCCCTACCTTCTCTCTTTCTGTAACTCTCTCCCCACCTTCTCTCTTTCTGTAACTCTCTCTCCCCACCTTCTCTCTTTCTGTAACTCTCTCTCTCCCCACCTTCTCTCTTTTTGTAACTCTCTCTTCCCGAACTTCTCTCTTTCTGTAACTCTCTCTCCCTACCTTCTCTCTTTCTGTAACTCTCTCTCCCCACCTTCTCTCTTTCTGTAACTCTCTCTCCCCACCTTCTCTCTTTCTGTATCTCTCTCCCACCTTCTCTCTTTCTGTAACTCTCTCCCCCACCTTCTCTCTTTCTGTAACTCTCTCTCCCCACCTTCTCTCTTTCTGTAACTCTCTCTCCCCACATTCTCTCTTTCTGTAACTCTCTCCCCACATTCTCTCTTTCTGTAACTCTATCTTCCAAACTTCTCTCTTTCTGTAACTCTCTCTCCCCACATTCTCTCTTTCTGTAACTCTCTCTCCCCACCTTCTCTCTTTCTGTAACTCTCTCCCCACCTTCTCTCTTTCTGTAACTCTCTCCCCACCTTCTCTCTTTCTGTAACTCTCTCTCCATACCTTCTCTCTTTCTGTAACTCTCTCCCCACCTTCTCTCTTTCTGTAACTCTCTCCCCACCTCCTCTCTTTCTGTAACTCTCTCTCCCCACCTTCTCTCTTTCTCTCTCTCCCCCACCTTCTCTTTTTCTGTATCTCTCTCCCACCTTCTCTCTTTCTGTAACTCTCTCCCCACCTTCTCTCTTTCTGTAACTCTCTCCCCACCTTCTCTATTTCTGTAACTCTCTCTCCCTACCTTCTCTCTTTCTGTAACTCTCTCCCCACCTTCTCTCTTTCTGTAACTCTCTCCCCACCTTCGCTCTTTCTGTAACTCTCTCTCCCCACCTTCTCTCTTTCTCTAACTCTCTCTCCCCCACCTTCTCTTTCTGTAACTCTCTCTCCCCACCTTCTCTCTTTCTGTAACTCTCTCCCCACCTACTCTCTTTCTGTAACTCTCTCCCACCTTCTCTCTTTCTGTAACTCTCTCCCCACCTTCTCTCTTTCTGTAACTCTCTCTTCCGAATTTCTCTCTTTCTGTAACTCTCTCTTCCGAACTTCTCTGTCTGTAACTCTCTCTTCCGAACTTCTCTCTTTCTGTAACTCTCTCCCCACCTTCTCTCTTTCTGTAACTCTCTCTCCCCACCTTCTCTCTTTCTGTAACTCTCTTCCGAACTTCTCTGTCTGTAACTCTCTCTTCCGAACTTCTCTCTTTCTGTAACTCTCTCTCCCCACCTTCTCTCTTTTTGTAACTCTCTCTCCCTACCTTCTCTCTTTCTGTAACTCTCTCCCCACCTTCTCTCTTTCTGTAACTCTCTCTCCCCACCTTCTCTCTTTCTGTAACTCTCTCTCTCCCCACCTTCTCTCTTTTTGTAACTCTCTCTTCCCGAACTTCTCTCTTTCTGTAACTCTCTCTCCCTACCTTCTCTCTTTCTGTAACTCTCTCTCCCCACCTTCTCTCTTTCTGTAACTCTCTCTCCCCCACCTTCTCTCTTTCTGTAACTCTCTCTCCCCACCTTCTCTCTTTCTGTAACTCTCTCTCCCCACATTCTCTCTTTCTGTAACTCTCTCCCCACATTCTCTCTTTCTGTAACTCTATCTTCCAAACTTCTCTCTTTCTGTAACTCTCTCTCCCCACCTTCTCTCTTTCTGTAACTCTCTCTCCCCACCTTCTCTCTTTCTGTAACTCTCTCTCCCCACCTTCTCTCTTTCTGTAACTCTCTCTCCATACCTTCTCTCTTTCTGTAACTCTCTCCCTACCTTCTCTCTTTCTGCATCTCTCTCCCAACTTCTCTCATTCTGTAACTCTCTCCCCACCTTCTCTCTTTCTGTAACTCTCTCTCCCCACATTCTCTCTTTCTGTAACTCTCTCCCCACATTCTCTCTTTCTGTAACTGTCTCTCCCCACCTTCTCTCTTTCTGTAACGCTCTCTCCCCACCTTCTCTCTTTCTGTAACTCTCTCTCCATACCTTCTCTCTTTCTGTAACTCTCTCCCCACCTTCTCTCTTTCTGTAACTCTCTCTTCCCGAACTTCTCTCTTTCTGTAACTCTCTTCCCACCTTCTCTCTTTCTGTAACTCTCTCCCCACCTTCTCTCTTTCTGTAACGCTCTCTCCCCTCCTTCTCTCTTTCTGTAACTCTCTCTCCATACCTTCTCTCTTTCTGTAACTCTCTCCCCACCTTCTCTCTTTCTGTAACTCTCTCTTCCGAACTTCTCTCTTTCTGTAACTCTCTCTTCCGAACTTCTCTTTCTGTAACTCTCTCTCCCCACTTTCTCTCTTTCTGTAACTCTCTCTCCCCACCTTCTCTCTTTCTGTAACTCTCTCCCCACCTACTCTCTTTCTGTAACTCTCTCCCCACATTCTCTCTTTCTGTAACTCTCTCTCCCCACCTTCTCTCTTTCTGTAACTCTCTCTCCCCACCTTCTCTCTTTCTGTAACTCTCTCCCCACCTTCTCTCTTTCTGTAACTCTCTCTCCATACCTTCTCTCTTTCTGTAACTCTCTCCCCACCTTCTCTCTTTCTGCATCTCTCTCCCAACTTCTCTCATTCTGTAACTCTCTCTCCACCTTCTCTCTTTCTGTAACTCTCTCTCCCCACATTCTCTCTTTCTGTAACTCTCTCCCCACATTCTCTCTTTCTGTAACTCTCTCTCCCCATCTTCTCTCTTTCTGTAACTCTCTCTCCCCACCTTCTCTCTTTCTGTAACTCTCTCCCCACCTTCTCTCTTTCTGTAACTCTCTCTCCATACCTTCTCTCTTTCTGTAACTTTCTCCCCACCTTCTCTCTTTCTGTAACTCTCTCTTTCGAACTTCTCTCTTTCTGTAACTCTCTCTCCCCACCTTCTCTATTTCTGTAACTCTCTCTCCCCACCTTCTCTCTTTCTGTAACTCTCTCTCCCCACCTTCTCTCTTTCTGTAACTCTCTCCCCACCTACTCTCTTTCTGTAACTCTCTCCCGCTTTCTCTCTTTCTGTAACTCTCTCTCCCCACCTTCTCTCTTTCTGTAACTCTCTCTCCCCACCTTCTCTCTTTCTCTATCTCTCTCTCCCCCACCTTCTCTCTTTCTGCATCTCTCTCCCAACTTCTCTCATTCTGTAACTCTCTCCCCACATTCTCTCTTTCTGTAACTCTCTCTCCCCACATTCTCTATTTCTGTAACTCTCTCCCCACCTTCCCTCTTTCTGTAACTCTCTCTCCCCACCTTCTCTCTTTCTGTAACTCTCTCCCCACCTTCTCTCTTTCTGTAACTCTCTCTCCCCACATTCTCTCTTTCTGTAACTCTCTCCCCACATTCTCTCTTTCTGTAACTCTCTCCCCACCTTCTCTCTTTCTGTAACTCTCTCTCCATACCTTCTCTCTTTCTGTAACTCTCTCCCCACCTACTCTCTGTAACTCTCTCCCGCTTTCTCTCTTTCTGTAACTCTCTCTCCCCACCTTCTCTATTTCTGTAACTCTCTCTCCTCACCTTCTCTCTTTCTGTAACTCTCTCCCCACCTACTCTCTTTCTGTAACTCTCTCCCACCTTCTCTCTTTCTGTAACTCTCTCCCCACCTACTCTCTTTCTGTAACTCTCTCTCCCCACCTTCTCTATTTCTGTAATTCTCTCCCCACCTTCTCTCTTTCTGTAACTCTCTCTCCATACCTTCTCTCTTTCTGTAACTCTCTCCCTACCTTCTCTCTTTCTGCATCTCTCTCCCAACTTCTCTCATTCTGTAACTCTCTCCCCACCTTCTCTCTTTCTGTAACTCTCTCTCCCCAAATTCTCTCTTTCTGTAACTCTCTCCCCACATTCTCTCTTTCTGTAACTGTCTCTCCCCACCTTCTCTCTTTCTGTAACGCTCTCTCCCCACCTTCTCTCTTTCTGTAACTCTCTCTCCATACCTTCTCTCTTTCTGTAACTCTCTCCCCACCTTCTCTCTTTCTGTAACTCTCTCTTCCGAACTTCTCTCTTTCTGTAACTCTCTCCCCACCTTCTCTATTTCTGTAACTCTCTCTTCCGAACTTCTCTCTTTCTGTAACTCTCTCTTCCGAACTTCTCTTTCTGTAACTCTCTCTCCCCACTTTCTCTCTTTCTGTAACTCTCTCTCCCCACCTTCTCTCTTTCTGTAACTCTCTCCCCACCTACTCTCTTTCTGTAACTCTCTCCCCACATTCTCTCTTTCTGTAACTCTCTCTCCCCACCTTCTCTCTTTCTGTAACTCTCTCTCCCCACCTTCTCTCTTTCTGTAACTTTCTCCCCACCTTCTCTCTTTCTGTAACTCTCTCTTTCGAACTTCTCTCTTTCTGTAACTCTCTCCCCACCTTCTCTATTTCTGTAACTCTCTCTCCCCACCTTCTCTCTTTCTGTAACTCTCTCTCCCCACCTTCTCTCTTTCTGTAACTCTCTCCCCACCTACTCTCTTTCTGTAACTCTCTCCCGCTTTCTCTCTTTCTGTAACTCTCTCTCCCCACCTTCTCTCTTTCTGTAACTCTCTCTCCCCACCTTCTCTCTTTCTCTAACTCTCTCTCCCCCACCTTCTCTCTTTCTGCATCTCTCTCCCAACTTCTCTCATTCTGTAACTCTCTCCCCACCTTCTCTCTTTCTGTAACTCTCTCTCCCCACATTCTCTATTTCTGTAACTCTCTCCCCACATTCTCTCTTTCTGTAACTCTCTCTCCCCACCTTCTCTCTTTCTGTAACTCTCTCTCCCCACCTTCTCTCTTTCTGTAACTCTCTCCCCACCTTCTCTCTTTCTGTAACTCTCTCTCCCCACCTTCTCTCTTTCTGTAACTCTCTCCCCACATTCTCTCTTTCTGTAACTCTCTCCCCACCTTCTCTCTTTCTGTAACTCTCTCTCCATACCTTCTCTCTTTCTGTAACTCTCTCCCCACCTTCTCTCTTTCTGTAACTCTCTCTTCCGAACTTCTCTTTTTGTAACTCTCTTCCCACCTTCTCTATTTCTGTAACTCTCTCTCCTCACCTTCTCTCTTTCTGTAACTCTCTCCCCACCTACTCTCTTTCTGTAACTCTCTCCCACCTTCTCTCTTTCTGTAACTCTCTCCCCACCTACTCTCTTTCTGTAACTCTCTCCCGCTTTCTCTCTTTCTGTAACTCTCTCTCCCCACCTTCTCTCTTTCTGTAACTCTCTCTCCCCACCTTCTCTCTTTCTCTAACTCTCTCTTCCGAACTTCTCTTTTTGTAACTCTCTCCCCACCTTCTCTATTTCTGTAACTCTCTCTCCTCACCTTCTCTCTTTCTGTAACTCTCTCCCCACCTACTCTCTTTCTGTAACTCTCTCCCACCTTCTCTCTTTCTGTAACTCTCTCCCCACCTACTCTCTTTCTGTAACTCTCTCCCGCTTTCTCTCTTTCTGTAACTCTCTCTCCCCACCTTCTCTCTTTCTGTAACTCTCTCCCCCACCTTCTCTCTTTCTGCATCTCTCTCCCAACTTCTCTCATTCTGTAACTCTCTCCCCACCTTCTCTCTTTCTGTAACTCTCTCTCCCCACATTCACTCTTTCTGTAACTCTCTCCCCACATTCTCTCTTTCTGTAACTCTCTCTCCCCACCTTCTCTCTTTCTGTAACTCTCTCCCCACATTCTCTCTTTCTGTAACTCTCTCCCCACCTTCTCTCTTTCTGTAACTCTCTCTCCATACCTTCTCTCTTTCTGTAACTCTCTCCCCACCTTCTCTCTTTCTGTAACTCTCTCTTCCGAACTTCTCTTTTTGTAACTCTCTCCCCACCTTCTCTATTTCTGTAACTCTCTCTCCTCACCTTCTCTCTTTCTGTAACTCTCTCTTCCGAACTTCTCTTTTTGTAACTCTCTCCCACCTTCTCTCTTTCTGTAACTCTCTCCCCACCTACTCTCTTTCTGTAACTCTCTCCCGCTTTATCTCTTTCTGTAACTCTCTCTCCCCACCTTCTCTCTTTCTGTAACTCTCTCTCCCCACCTTCTCTCTTTCTCTAACTCTCTCTCCCCCACCTTCTCTCTTTCTGCATCTCTCTCCCAACTTCTCTCATTCTGTAACTCTCTCCCCACCTTCTCTCTTTCTGTAACTCTCTCTCCCCACATTCTCTCTTTCTGTAATTCTCTCCCCACATTCTCTCTTTCTGTAACTCTCTCTCCCCACCTTCTCTCTTTCTGTAACTCTCTCTCCCACCTTCTCTCTTTCTTTAACTCTCTCCCCACCTTCTCTCTTTCTGTAACTCTCTCCCCACCTTCTCTATTTCTGTAACTCTCTCTCCCCACCTTCTCTCTTTCTGTAACTCTCTCTCCCCACCTTCTCTCTTTCTGTAACTCTCTCCCCACCTACTCTCTTTCTGTAACTCTCTCCCGCTTTCTCTCTTTCTGTAACTCTCTCTCCCCACCTTCTCTCTTTCTGTAACTCTCTCCCCCACCTTCTCTCTTTCTCTATCTCTCTCTCCCCCACCTTCTCTCTTTCTGCATCTCTCTCCCAACTTCTCTCATTCTGTAACTCTCTCCCCACCTTCTCTCTTTCTGTAACTCTCTCTCCCCACATTCTCTATTTCTGTAACTCTCTCCCCACATTCTCTCTTTCTGTAACTCTCTCTCCCCACCTTCTCTCTTTCTGTAACTCTCTCTCCCCACCTTCTCTCTTTCTGTAACTCTCTCCCCACCTTCTCTCTTTCTGTAACTCTCTCTCCCCACATTCTCTCTTTCTGTAACTCTCTCCCCACATTCTCTCTTTCTGTAACTCTCTCCCCACCTTCTCTCTTTCTGTAACTCTCTCTCCATACCTTCTCTCTTTCTGTAACTCTCTCCCCACCTTCTCTCTTTCTGTAACTCTCTCTTCCGAACTTCTCTTTTTGTAACTCTCTCCCCACCTTCTCTATTTCTGTAACTCTCTCTCCTCACCTTCTCTCTTTCTATAACTCTCTCCCCACCTACTGTCTTTCTGTAACTCTCTCCCACCTTCTCTCTTTCTGTAACTCTCTCCCCACCTACTCTCTTTCTGTAACTCTCTCCCGCTTTCTCTCTTTCTGTAACTCTCTCTCCCCACCTTCTCTCTTTCTGTAACTCTCTCTCCCCACCTTCTCTCTTTCTCCAACTCTCTCTCCCCCACCTTCTCTCTTTCTGTAACTCTCTCTCCCCACCTTCTCTCTTTCTTTAACTCTCTCCCCACCTTCTCTCTTTCTGTAACTCTCTCCCCACCTTCTCTATTTCTGTAACTCTCTCTCCCCACCTTCTCTCTTTCTGTAACTCTCTCTCCCCACCTTCTCTCTTTCTGTAACTCTCTCCCCACCTACTCTCTTTCTGTAACTCTCTCCCGCTTTCTCTCTTTCTGTAACTCTCTCTCCCCACCTTCTCTCTTTCTGTAACTCTCTCTCCCCACCTTCTCTCTTTCTCTATCTCTCTCTCCCCCACCTTCTCTCTTTCTGCATCTCTCTCCCAACTTCTCTCATTCTGTAACTCTCTCCCCACCTTCTCTCTTTCTGTAACTCTCTCTCCCCACATTCTCTATTTCTGTAACTCTCTCCCCACATTCTCTCTTTCTGTAACTCTCTCTCCCCACCTTCTCTCTTTCTGTAACTCTCTCTCCCCACCTTCTCTCTTTCTGTAACTCTCTCCCCACCTTCTCTCTTTCTGTAACTCTCTCTCCCCACATTCTCTCTTTCTGTAACTCTCTCCCCACATTCTCTCTTTCTGTAACTCTCTCCCCACCTTCTCTCTTTCTGTAACTCTCTCTCCATACCTTCTCTCTTTCTGTAACTCTCTCCCCACCTTCTCTCTTTCTGTAACTCTCTCTTCCGAACTTCTCTTTTTGTAACTCTCTCCCCACCTTCTCTATTTCTGTAACTCTCTCTCCTCACCTTCTCTCTTTCTATAACTCTCTCCCCACCTACTCTCTTTCTGTAACTCTCTCCCACCTTCTCTCTTTCTGTAACTCTCTCCCCACCTACTCTCTTTCTGTAACTCTCTCCCGCTTTCTCTCTTTCTGTAACTCTCTCTCCCCACCTTCTCTCTTTCTGTAACTCTCTCTCCCCACCTTCTCTCTTTCTCCAACTCTCTCTCCCCCACCTTCTCTCTTTCTGTAACTCTCTCTCCCCACCTTCTCTCTTTCTGTAACTCTCTCCCCACCTACTCTCTTTCTGTAACTCTCTCCCGCTTTCTCTCTTTCTGTAACTCTCTCTCCCCACCTTCTCTCTTTCTGTAACTCTCTCTCCCCACCTTCTCTCTTTCTCTAACTCTCTCTCCCCCACCTTCTCTCTTTCTGCATCTCTCTCCCAACTGCTCTCATTCTGTAACTCTCTCCCCACCTTCTCTCTTTCTGTAACTCTCTCTCCCCAAATTCTCTATTTCTGTAACTCTCTCCCCACATTCTCTCTTTCTGTAACTCTCTCTCCCCACCTTCTCTCTTTCTGTAACTCTCTCTCCCCACCTTCTCTCTTTCTGTAACTCTCTCTCCCACCTTCTCTCTTTCTGTAACTCTCTCCCCACCTTCTCTCTTTCTGTAACTCTCTCTCCCCACATTCTCTCTTTCTGTAACTCTCTCCCCACATTCTCTCTTTCTGTAACTCTCTCCCCACCTTCTCTCTTTCTGTAACTCTCTCTCCATACCTTCTCTCTTTCTGTAACTCTCTCCCCACCTTCTCTCTTTCTGTAACTCTCTCTTCCGAACTTCTCTTTTTGTAACTCTCTCCCCACCTTCTCTCTTTCTGTAACTCTCTCTCCCCACATTCTCTCTTTCTGTAACTCTCTCTCCTCACCTTCTCTCTTTCTGTAACTCTCTCCCCACCTACTCTCTTTCTGTAACTCTCTCCCACCTTCTCTCTTTCTGTAACTCTCTCCCCACCTACTCTCTTTCTGTAACTCTCTCCCGCTTTCTCTCTTTCTGTAACTCTCTCTCCCCACCTTCTCTCTTTCTGTAACTCTCTCTCCCCACCTTCTCTCTTTCTCTAACTCTCTCTCCCCCACCTTCTCTCTTTCTGCATCTCTCTCCCAACTTCTCTCATTCTGTAACTCTCTCCCCACCTTCTCTCTTTCTGTAACTCTCTCTCCCCACATTCTCTCTTTCTGTAACTCTCTCCCCACATTCTCTCTTTCTGTAACTCTCTCTCCCCACCTTCTCTCTTTCTGTAACTCTCTCTCCCCACCTTCTCTCTTTCTTTAACTCTCTCCCCACCTTCTCTCTTTCTGTAACTCTCTCCCCACCTTCTCTATTTCTGTAACTCTCTCTCCCCACCTTCTCTCTTTCTGTAACTCTCTCTCCCCACCTTCTCTCTTTCTGTAACTCTCTCCCCACCTACTCTCTTTCTGTAACTCTCTCCCGCTTTCTCTCTTTCTGTAACTCTCTCTCCCCACCTTCTCTCTTTCTGTAACTCTCTCTCCCCACCTTCTCTCTTTCTCTAACTCTCTCTACCCCACCTTCTCTCTTTCTGCATCTCTCTCCCAACTTCTCTCATTCTGTAACTCTCTCCCCACCTTCTCTCTTTCTGTAACTCTCTCTCCCCACATTCTCTATTTCTGTAACTCTCTCCCCACATTCTCTCTTTCTGTAACTCTCTCTCCCCCACCTTCTCTCTTTCTGTAACTCTCTCTCCCCACCTTCTCTCTTTCTGTAACTCTCTCCCCACCTTCTCTCTTTCTGTAACTCTCTCTCCCCACATTCTCTCTTTCTGTAACTCTCTCCCCACATTCTCTCTTTCTGTAACTCTCTCCCCACCTTCTCTCTTTCTGTAACTCTCTCTCCATACCTTCTCTCTTTCTGTAACTCTCTCCCCACCTTCTCTCTTTCTGTAACTCTCTCTTCCGAACTTCTCTTTTTGTAACTCTCTCCCCACCTTCTCTATTTCTGTAACTCTCTCTCCTCACCTTCTCTCTTTCTATAACTCTCTCCCCACCTACTCTCTTTCTGTAATTCTCTCCCACCTTCTCTCTTTCTGTAACTCTCTCCCCACCTACTCTCTTTCTGTAACTCTCTCCCGCTTTCTCTCTTTCTGTAACTCTCCCCACCTTCTCTCTTTCTGTAACTCTCTCTCCCCACCTTCTCTCTTTCTCCAACTCTCTCTCCCCCACCTTCTCTCTTTCTGTAACTCTCTCTCCCCACCTTCTCTCTTTCTGTAACTCTCTCCCCACCTACTCTCTTTCTGTAACTCTCTCCCGCTTTCTCTCTTTCTGTAACTCTCTCTCCCCACCTTCTCTCTTTCTGTAACTCTCTCTCCCCACCTTCTCTCTTTCTCTAACTCTCTCTCCCCCACCTTCTCTCTTTCTGCATCTCTCTCCCAACTTCTCTCATTCTGTAACTCTCTCCCCACCTTCTCTCTTTCTGTAACTCTCTCTCCCCACATTCTCTATTTCTGTAACTCTCTCCCCACATTCTCTCTTTCTGTAACTCTCTCTCCCCACCTTCTCTCTTTCTGTAACTCTCTCTCCCCACCTTCTCTCTTTCTGTAACTCTCTCCCCACCTTCTCTCTTTCTGTAACTCTCTCTCCACCACATTCTCTCTTTCTGTAACTCTCTCCCCACATTCTCTCTTTCTGTAACTCTCTCCCCACCTTCTCTCTTTCTGTAACTCTCTCTCCATACCTTCTCTCTTTCTGTAACTCTCTCCCCACGTTCTCTCTTTCTGTAACTCTCTCTTCCGAACTTCTCTTTTTGTAACTCTCTCCCCACCTTCTCTATTTCTGTAACTCTCTCTCCTCACCTTCTCTCTTTCTGTAACTCTCTCCCCACCTACTCTCTTTCTGTAACTCTCTCCCACCTTCTCTCTTTCTGTAACTCTCTCCCCACCTACTCTCTTTCTGTAACTCTCTCCCGCTTTCTCTCTTTCTGTAACTCTCTCTCCCCACCTTCTCTCTTTCTGTAACTCTCTCTCCCCAACTTCTCTCATTCTGTAACTCTCTCCCCACCTTCTCTCTTTCTGTAACTCTCTCCCCACCTACTCTCTTTCTGTAACTCTCTCCCGCTTTCTCTCTTTCTGTAACTCTCTCTCCCCACCTTCTCTCTTTCTGTAACTCTCTCTCCCCACCTTCTCTCTTTCTCTAACTCTCTCTCCCCCACCTTCTCTCTTTCTGCATCTCTCTCCCAACTTCTCTCATTCTGTAACTCTCTCCCCACCTTCTCTCTTTCTGTAACTCTCTCTCCCCACATTCTCTATTTCTGTAACTCTCTCCCCACATTCTCTCTTTCTGTAACTCTCTCTCCCCACCTTCTCTCTTTCTGTAACTCTCTCTCCCCACCTTCTCTCTTTCTGTAACTCTCTCCCCACCTTCTCTCTTTCTGTAACTCTCTCTCCCCACATTCTCTCTTTCTGTAACTCTCTCCCCACATTCTCTCTTTCTGTAACTCTCTCCCCACCTTCTCTCTTTCTGTAACTCTAACTCCATACCTTCTCTCTTTCTGTAACTCTCTCCCCACCTTCTCTCTTTCTGTAACTCTCTCTTCCGAACTTCTCTTTTTGTAACTCTCTCCCCACCTTCTCTATTTCTGTAACTCTCTCTCCTCACCTTCTCTCTTTCTGTAACTCTCTCCCCACCTACTCTCTTTCTGTAACTCTCTCCCACCTTCTCTCTTTCTGTAACTCTCTCCCCACCTACTCTCTTTCTGTAACTCTCTCCCGCTTTCTCTCTTTCTGTAACTCTCTCTCCCCACCTTCTCTCTTTCTGTAACTCTCTCCCACCTTCTCTCTTTCTGTAACTCTAACTCCATACCTTCTCTCTTTCTGTAACTCTCTCCCCACCTTCTCTCTTTCTGTAACTCTCTCTTCCTTTCTGTAACTTCTCTTTTTTCTGTAACTCTCTCCCCACCTTCTCTATTTCTGTAACTCTCTCTCCTCACCTTCTCTCTTTTCTGTAACTCTCTCCCCACCTACTCTCTTTCTGTAACTCTCTCCCACCTTCTCTCTTTCTGTAACTCTCTCCCCACCTACTCTCTTTCTGTAACTCTCTCCCCGCTTTCTCTCTTTCTGTAACTCTCTCTCCCCACCTTCTCTCTTTCTGTAACTCTCTCTCCCCACCTTCTCTCTTTCTCTAACTCTCTCTCCCCACCTTCTCTCTTTCTGCATCTCTCTCCCAACTTCTCTCATTCTGTAACTCTCTCCCCACCTTCTCTCTTTCTGTAACTCTCTCTCCCCACTGTAACTCTCTATTTCTGTAACTCTCTCCCCACATTCTCTCTTTCTGTAACTCTCTCTGTAACTCTCTCTCCCACCTTCCAACCTTCTCTCTTTCTGTAACTCTCTCTCCCCACCTTCTCTCTTTCTGTAACTCTCTCCCCACCTTCTCTCTTTCTGTAACTCTCTCTCCTTTCTGTAACTCCACATTCTCTCTTTCTGTAACTCTCTCCCCACATTCTCTCTTTCTGTAACTCTCTCCCCCACCTTCTCTCTTTCTGTAACTCTCTCTCCATACCTTCTCTCTTTCTGTAACTCTCTCCCCACCTTCTCTCTTTCTGTAACTCTCTCTTCCTGAACTTCTCTTTTGTAACTCTCTCCCCACCTTCTCTATTTCTGTAACTCTCTCTCCTCACCTTCTCTCTTTCTGTAACTCTCTCCCCACCTACTCTCTTTCTGTAACTCTCTCCCACCTTCTCTCTTTCTGTAACTCTCTCCCCACCTACTCTCTTTCTGTAACTCTCTCCCGCTTTCTCTCTTTTCTGTAACTCTCTCTCCCCACCTTCTCTCTTTCTGTAACTCTCTCTCCCCACCTTCTCTCTTTCTCTAACTCTCTCTCCCCCACCTTCTCTCTTTCTGCATCTCTCTCCCAACTTCTCTCATTCTGTAACTCTCTCCCCACCTTCTCTCTTTCTGTAACTCTCTCCCCACCTACTCTCTTTCTGTAACTCTCTCCCGCTTTCTCTCTTTCTGTAACTCTCTCTCCCCACCTTCTCTCTTTCTGTAACTCTCTCTCCCCACCTTCTCTCTTTCTCTAACTCTCTCTCCCCCACCTTCTCTCTTTCTGCATCTCTCTCCCAACTTCTCTCATTCTGTAACTCTCTCCCCACCTTCTCTGTAACTTTCTGTAACTCTCTCTCCCCACATTCTCTATTTCTGTAACTCTCTCCCCACATTCTCTCTTTCTGTAACTCTCTCTCCCCACCTTCTCTCTTTCTGTAACTCTCTCTCCCCACCTTCTCTCTTTCTGTAACTCTCCCCACCTTCTCTCTTTCTGTAACTCTCTCTCCCCACATTCTCTCTTTCTGTAACTCTCTCCCCACATTCTCTCTTTCTGTAACTCTCTCCCCACCTTCTCTCTTTCTGTAACTCTAACTCCATACCTTCTCTCTTTCTGTAACTCTCTCCCCACCTTCTCTCTTTCTGTAACTCTCTCTTCCGAACTTCTCTTTTTGTAACTCTCTCCCCACCTTCTCTATTTCTGTAACTCTCTCTCCTCACCTTCTCTCTTTCTGTAACTCTCTCCCCACCTACTCTCTTTCTGTAACTCTCTCCCACCTTCTCTCTTTCTGTAACTCTCTCCCCACCTACTCTCTTTCTGTAACTCTCTCCCGCTTTCTCTCTTACTGTAACTCTCTCTCCCCACCTTCTCTCTTTCTGTAACTCTCTCTCCCCACCTTCTCTCTTTCTCTAACTCTCTCTCTCCCACCTTCTCTCTTTCTGTAACTCTCTCTCCCCACCTTCTCTCTTTCTCTAACTCTCTCTCTCCCACCTTCTCTCTTTCTGTAACTCTCTCCCCCACCTTCTCTCTTTCTGTAACTCTCTCTCTTCACATTCTCTCATTCTGTAACTCTCTCTCCCCACATTCTCTCTTTCTGTAACTCTCTCCCCACATTCTCTCTTTCTGTAACTCTCTCTTCCGAACTTCTCTCTTTCTGTAACTCTCTCTCCCCACCTTCTCTCTTTCTGTAACTCTCTCCCCACCTACTCTCTTTCTGTAACTCTCTCTCCCCACCTTCTCTCTTTCTGTAACTCTCTCTACCCACCTTCTCTCTTTCTGTAACTCTCTCCCCACCTTCTCTCTTTCTGTAACTCTCTCTCCATACCTTCTCTCTTTCTGTAACTCTCTCCCTACCTTCTCTCTTTCTGCATCTCTCTCCCAACTTCTCTCATTCTGTAACTCTCTCCCCACCTTCTCTCTTTCTGTAACTCTCTCTCCCCACATTCTCTCTTTCTGTAACTCTCTCCCCACTTTCTCTCTTTCTGTAACTGTCTCTCCCCACCTTCTCTCTTTCTGTAACGCTCTATCCCCACCTTCTCTCTTTCTGTAACTCTCTCCCCACCTTCTCTCTTTCTGCATCTCTCTCCCAACTTCTCTCATTCTGTAACTCTCTCCCCACCTTCTCTCTTTCTGTAACTCTCTCTCCCCACATTCTCTCTTTCTGTAACTCTCTCCCCACATTCTCTCTTTCTGTAACTCTCTCTCCCCACCTTCTCTCTTTCTGTAACTCTCTCTCCCCACCTTCTCTCTTTCTTTAACTCTCTCCCCACCTTCTCTCTTTCTGTAACTCTCTCTCCCCACCTTCTCTCTTTCTGTAACTCTCTCTCCACCTTCTCTCTTTCTGTATCTCTCTCCCACATTCTCTCTTTCTGTAACTCTCTCTCCCCACCTTCTTTCTTTTTGTAACTCTCTCTTCGCGAACTCCTCTCTTTCTGTAACTCTCTCCCCACCTTCTCTCTTTCTGTAACTCTCTCTCCCCACCTTCTCTCTTTCTGTAACTCTCTCTCCCCACCTTATCTCTTTCTGTATCTCTCTCCCACCTTCTCTCTTTCTGTAACTCTCTCCCCCACCTCCTCTCTTTCTGTAACTCTCTCTCCCCACCTTCTCTCTTTCTGTAACTCTCTCTCCCCACATTCTCTCTTTCTGTAACTCTCTCCCCACATTCTCTCTTTCTGTAACTCTCTCTTCCGAACTTCTCTCTTTCTGTAACTCTCTCTCCCCACCTTCTCTCTTTCTGTAACTCTCTCCCCAGCTACTCTCTTTCTGTAACTCTCTCTCCCCACCTTCTCTCTTTCTGTAACTCTCTCTACCCACCTTCTCTCTTTCTGTAACTCTCTCCCCACCTTCTCTCTTTCTGTAACTCTCTCTCCATACCTTCTCTCTTTCTGTAACTCTCTCCCTACCTTCTCTCTTTCTGCATCTCTCTCCCAACTTCTCTCATTCTGTAACTCTCTCCCCACCTTCTCTCTTTCTGTAACTCTCTCTCCCCACATTCTCTCTTTCTGTAACTCTCTCCCCACTTTCTCTCTTTCTGTAACTGTCTCTCCCCACCTTCTCTCTTTCTGTAACGCTCTATCCCCACCTTCTCTCTTTCTGTAACTCTCTCCCCACCTTCTCTCTTTCTGTAACTCTCTCTCCATACCTTCTCTCTTTCTGTAACTCTCTCCCCACCTTCTCTCTTTCTGTAACTCTCTCTTCCGAACTTCTCTCTTTCTGTAACTCTCTCCCCACCTTCTCTCTTTCTGCATCTCTCTCCCAACTTCTCTCATTCTGTAACTCTCTCCCCACCTTCTCTCTTTCTGTAACTCTCTCTCCCCACATTCTCTCTTTCTGTAACTCTCTCCCCACATTCTCTCTTTCTGTAACTCTCTCTCCCCACCTTCTCTCTTTCTGTAACTCTCTCTCCCCACCTTCTCTCTTTCTGTAACTCTCTCCCCACCTTCTCTCTTTCTGTAACTCTCTCTCCCCACCTTCTCTCTTTCTGTAACTCTCTCTCCACCTTCTCTCTTTCTGTATCTCTCTCCCACCTTCTCTCTTTCTGTAACTCTCTCTCCCCACCTTCTCTCTTTTTGTAACTCTCTCTTCCCGAACTTCTCTCTCTGTAACTCTCTCCCCACCTTCTCTCTTTCTGTAACTCTCTCTCCCCACCTTCTCTCTTTCTGTAACTCTCCCCACCTTATCTCTTTCTGTATCTCTCCCCCACCTTCTCTCTTTCTGCATCTCTCTCCCAACTTCTCTCATTCTGTAACTCTCTCCCCACCTTCTCTCTTTCTGTAACTCTCTCTCCCCACATTCTCTATTTCTGTAACTCTCTCCCCACATTCTCTCTTTCTGTAACTCTCTCTCCCCACCTTCTCTCTTTCTGTAACTCTCTCTCCCCACCTTCTCTCTTTCTGTAACTCTCTCCCCACCTTCTCTCTTTCTGTAACTCTCTCTCCCCACATTCTCTCTTTCTGTAACTCTCTCCCCACATTCTCTCTTTCTGTAACTCTCTCCCCCACCTTCTCTCATTCTGTAACTCTCTCTCCATACCTTCTCTCTTTCTGTAACTCTCTCCCCACCTTCTCTCTTTCTGTAACTCTCTCTTCCGAACTTCTCTTTTTGTAACTCTCTCCCCACCTTCTCTATTTCTGTAACTCTCTCTCCTCACCTTCTCTCTTTCTGTAACTCTCTCCCCACCTACTCTCTTTCTGTAACTCTCTCCCACCTTCTCTCTTTCTGTAACTCTCTCCCCACCTACTCTCTTTCTGTAACTCTCTCCCGCTTTCTCTCTTTCTGTAACTCTCTCTCCCCACCTTCTCTCTTTCTGTAACTCTCTCTCCCCACCTTCTCTCTTTCTCTAACTCTCTCTCTCCCACCTTCTCTCTTTCTGTAACTCTCTCCCCACCTTCTCTCTTTCTGTAACTCTCTCTCCCCACATTCTCTCTTTCTGTAACTCTCTCCCCACATTCTCTCTTTCTGTAACTCTCTCTTCCGAACTTCTCTCTTTCTGTAACTCTCTCTCCCCACCTTCTCTCTTTCTGTAACTCTCTCCCCACCTACTCTCTTTCTGTAACTCTCTCTCCCCACCTTCTCTCTTTCTGTAACTCTCTCTACCCACCTTCTCTCTTTCTGTAACTCTCTCCCCACCTTCTCTCCTTCTGTAACTCTCTCTCCATACCTTCTCTCTTTCTGTAACTCTCTCCCTACCTTCTCTCTTTCTGCATCTCTCTCCCAACTTCTCTCATTCTGTAACTCTCTCCCCACCTTCTCTCTTTCTGTAACTCTCTCTCCCCACATTCTCTCTTTCTGTAACTCTCTCCCCACTTTCTCTCTTTCTGTAACTGTCTCTCCCCACCTTCTCTCTTTCTGTAACGCTCTATCCCCACCTTCTCTCTTTCTGTAACTCTCTCCCCACCTTCTCTCTTTCTGTAACTCTCTCTCCCTACCTTCTCTCTTTCTGCATCTCTCTCCCAACTTCTCTCATTCTGTAACTCTCTCCCCACCTTCTCTCTTTCTGTAACTCTCTCTCCCCACATTCTCTCTTTCTGTAACTCTCTCCCCACTTTCTCTCTTTCTGTAACTGTCTCTCCCCACCTTCTCTCTTTCTGTAACGCTCTATCCCCACCTTCTCTCTTTCTGTAACTCTCTCCCCACCTTCTCTCTTTCTGCATCTCTCTCCCAACTTCTCTCATTCTGTAACTCTCTCCCCACCTTCTCTCTTTCTGTAACTCTCTCTCCCCACATTCTCTCTTTCTGTAACTCTCTCCCCACATTCTCTCTTTCTGTAACTCTCTCTCCCCACCTTCTCTCTTTCTGTAACTCTCTCCCCACCTTCTCTCTTTCTTTAACTCTCTCCCCACCTTCTCTCTTTCTGTAACTCTCTCTCCCCACCTTCTCTCTTTCTGTAACTCTCTCTCCACCTTCTCTCTTTCTGTATCTCTCTCCCACCTTCTCTCTTTCTGTAACTCTCTCTCCCCACCTTCTTTCTTTTTGTAACTCTCTCTTCTCCTCTCTTTCTGTAACTCTCTCCCCACCTTCTCTCTTTCTGTAACTCTCTCTCCCCCCACCTTCTCTCTTTCTGTAACTCTCTCTCCCCACCTTATCTCTTTCTGTATCTCTCTCCCACCTTCTCTCTTTCTGTAACTCTCTCCCCACCTTCTCTCTTTCTGTAACTCTCTCTCCCCACCTTCTCTCTTTCTGTAACTCTCTCTCCCCACATTCTCTCTTTCTGTAACTCTCTCCCCACATTCTCTCTTTCTGTAACTCTCTCTTCCGAACTTCTCTCTTTCTGTAACTCTCTCTCCCCACCTTCTCTCTTTCTGTAACTCTCTCCCCACTTTCTCTCTTTCTGTAACTGTCTCTCCCCACCTTCTCTCTTTCTGTAACGCTCTATCCCCACCTTCTCTCTTTCTGTAACTCTCTCCCCACCTTCTCTCTTTCTGTAACTCTCTCTCCATACCTTCTCTCTTTCTGTAACTCTCTCCCCACCTTCTCTCTTTCTGCATCTCTCTCCCAACTTCTCTCATTCTGTAACTCTCTCCCCACCTTCTCTCTTTCTGTAACTCTCTCTCCCCACATTCTCTCTTTCTGTAACTCTCTCCCCACATTCTCTCTTTCTGTAACTCTCTCTCCCCACCTTCTCTCTTTCTGTAACTCTCTCTCCATACCTTCTCTCTTTCTGTAACTCTCTCCCCACCTTCTCTCTTTCTGCATCTCTCTCCCAACTTCTCTCATTCTGTAACTCTCTCCCCACCTTCTCTCTTTCTGTAACTCTCTCTCCCCACATTCTCTCTTTCTGTAACTCTCTCCCCACATTCTCTCTTTCTGTAACTCTCTCTCCCCACCTTCTCTCTTTCTGTAACTCTCTCTCCCCACATTCTCTCTTTCTGTAACTCTCTCCCCACTTTCTCTCTTTCTGTAACTGTCTCTCCCCACCTTCTCTCTTTCTGTAACGCTCTATCCCCACCTTCTCTCTTTCTGTAACTCTCTCCCCACCTTCTCTCTTTCTGTAACTCTCTCTCCATACCTTCTCTCTTTCTGTAACTCTCTCCCCACCTTCTCTCTTTCTGTAACTCTCTCTTCCGAACTTCTCTCTTTCTGTAACTCTCTCCCCACCTTCTCTCTTTCTGCATCTCTCTCCCAACTTCTCTCATTCTGTAACTCTCTCCCCACCTTCTCTCTTTCTGTAACTCTCTCTCCCCACATTCTCTCTTTCTGTAACTCTCTCCCCACATTCTCTCTTTCTGTAACTCTCTCTCCCCACCTTCTCTCTTTCTGTAACTCTCTCTCCCCACCTTCTCTCTTTCTGTAACTCTCTCCCCACCTTCTCTCTTTCTGTAACTCTCTCTCCCCACCTTCTCTCTTTCTGTAACTCTCTCTCCACCTTCTCTCTTTCTGTATCTCTCTCCCACCTTCTCTCTTTCTGTAACTCTCTCTCCCCACCTTCTCTCTTTTTGTAACTCTCTCTTCCCGAACTTCTCTCTCTCTGTAACTCTCTCCCCACCTTCTCTCTTTCTGTAACTCTCTCTCCCCACCTTCTCTCTTTCTGTAACTCTCTCTCCCCACCTTATCTCTTTCTGTATCTCTCTCCCACCTTCTCTCTTTCTGTAACTCTCTCCCCCACCTTCTCTCTTTCTGTAACTCTCTCTCCCCACATTCTCTCTTTCTGTAACTCTCTCCCCACATTCTCTCTTTCTGTAACTCTCTCTCCCCACCTTCTCTCTTTCTGTAACTCTCTCTCCCCACCTTCTCTCTTTCTGTAACTCTCTCCCCACCTTCTCTCTTTCTGTAACTCTCTCTCCCCACCTTCTCTCTTTCTGTAACTCTCTCTCCACCTTCTCTCTTTCTGTATCTCTCTCCCACCTTCTCTCTTTCTGTAACTCTCTCTCCCCACCTTCTCTCTTTTTGTAACTCTCTCTTCCCGAACTTCTCTCTCTCTGTAACTCTCTCCCCACCTTCTCTCTTTCTGTAACTCTCTCTCCCCACCTTCTCTCTTTCTGTAACTCTCTCTCCCCACCTTATCTCTTTCTGTATCTCTCTCCCACCTTCTCTCTTTCTGTAACTCTCTCCCCCACCTTCTCTCTTTCTGTAACTCTCTCTCCCCACCTTCTCTCTTTCTGTAACTCTCTCTCCCCACATTCTCTCTTTCTGTAACTCTCTCCCCACATTCTCTCTTTCTGTAACTCTCTCTTCCGAACTTCTCTCTTTCTGTAACTCTCTCTCCCCACCTTCTCTCTTTCTGTAACTCTCTCTCCCCACCTTCTCTCTTTCTGTAACTCTTTCTCCCCACCTTCTCTCTTTCTGTAACTCTCTCTCCCCACCTTCTCTCTTTTTGTAACTCTCTCTTCCCGAACTTCTCTCTTTCTGTAACTCTCTTCCCACCTTCTCTATTTCTGTAACTCTCTCTCCCTACCTTCTCTCTTTCTGTAACTTACTCGCCACCTTCTCTCTTTCTGTAACTCTCTCCCCACCTTCTCTCTTTCTGTAACTCTCTCTCCCCACCTTCTCTCTTTCTCTAACTCTCTCTCCCCCACCTTCTCTTTCTGGAACTCTCTCTCCCCACCTTCTCTCTTTCTGTAACTCTCTCTCCCCACTTTCTCTCTTTCTGTAACTCTCTCTCCCCACCTTCTCTCTTTCTGTAACTCTCTCCCCACCTACTCTCTTTCTGTAACTCTCTCCCACCTTCTCTCTTTCTGTAAATCTCTCTCCTCACCTTCTCTCTTTCTGTAACTCTCTCCCCACCTACTCTCTTTCTGTAACTCTCTCCCACCTTCTCTCTTTCTGTAACTCTCTCCCCACCTACTCTCTTTCTGTAACTCTCTCCCGCTTTCTCTCTTTCTGTAACTCTCTCTCCCCACCTTCTCTCTTTCTGTAACTCTCTCTCCCCACCTTCTCTCTTTCTCTAACTCTCTCTCTCCCACCTTCTCTCTTTCTGTAACTCTCTCCCCACCTTCTCTCTTTCTGTAACTCTCTCTCCCCACATTCTCTCTTTCTGTAACTCTCTCCCCACATTCTCTCTTTCTGTAACTCTCTCTTCCGAACTTCTCTCTTTCTGTAACTCTCTCTCCCCACCTTCTCTCTTTCTGTAACTCTCTCCCCACCTACTCTCTTTCTGTAACTCTCTCTCCCCACCTTCTCTCTTTCTGTAACTCTCTCTACCCACCTTCTCTCTTTCTGTAACTCTCTCCCCACCTTCTCTCCTTCTGTAACTCTCTCTCCATACCTTCTCTCTTTCTGTAACTCTCTCCCTACCTTCTCTCTTTCTGCATCTCTCTCCCAACTTCTCTCATTCTGTAACTCTCTCCCCACCTTCTCTCTTTCTGTAACTCTCTCTCCCCCACATTCTCTCTTTCTGTAACTCTCTCCCCACTTTCTCTCTTTCTGTAACTGTCTCTCCCCACCTTCTCTCTTTCTGTAACGCTCTATCCCCACCTTCTCTCTTTCTGTAACTCTCTCCCCACCTTCTCTCTTTCTGTAACTCTCTCTCCCTACCTTCTCTCTTTCTGCATCTCTCTCCCAACTTCTCTCATTCTGTAACTCTCTCCCCACCTTCTCTCTTTCTGTAACTCTCTCTCCCCACATTCTCTCTTTCTGTAACTCTCTCCCCACTTTCTCTCTTTCTGTAACTGTCTCTCCCCACCTTCTCTCTTTCTGTAACGCTCTATCCCCACCTTCTCTCTTTCTGTAACTCTCTCCCCACCTTCTCTCTTTCTGCATCTCTCTCCCAACTTCTCTCATTCTGTAACTCTCTCCCCACCTTCTCTCTTTCTGTAACTCTCTCTCCCCACATTCTCTCTTTCTGTAACTCTCTCCCCACATTCTCTCTTTCTGTAACTCTCTCTCCCCACCTTCTCTCTTTCTGTAACTCTCTCTCCCCACCTTCTCTCTTTCTTTAACTCTCTCCCCACCTTCTCTCTTTCTGTAACTCTCTCTCCCCACCTTCTCTCTTTCTGTAACTCTCTCTCCACCTTCTCTCTTTCTGTATCTCTCTCCCACCTTCTCTCTTTCTGTAACTCTCTCTCCCCACCTTCTTTCTTTTTGTAACTCTCTCTTCGCGAACTCCTCTCTTTCTGTAACTCTCTCCCCACCTTCTCTCTTTCTGTAACTCTCTCTCCCCACCTTCTCTCTTTCTGTAACTCTCTCTCCCCACCTTATCTCTTTCTGTATCTCTCTCCCACCTTCTCTCTTTCTGTAACTCTCTCCCCCACCTTCTCTCTTTCTGTAACTCTCTCTCCCCACCTTCTCTCTTTCTGTAACTCTCTCTCCCCACATTCTCTCTTTCTGTAACTCTCTCCCCACATTCTCTCTTTCTGTAACTCTCTCTTCCGAACTTCTCTCTTTCTGTAACTCTCTCTCCCCACCTTCTCTCTTTCTGTAACTCTCTCCCCACTTTCTCTCTTTCTGTAACTGTCTCTCCCCACCTTCTCTCTTTCTGTAACGCTCTATCCCCACCTTCTCTCTTTCTGTAACTCTCTCCCCACCTTCTCTCTTTCTGTAACTCTCTCTCCATACCTTCTCTCTTTCTGTAACTCTCTCCCCACCTTCTCTCTTTCTGCATCTCTCTCCCAACTTCTCTCATTCTGTAACTCTCTCCCCACCTTCTCTCTTTCTGTAACTCTCTCTCCCCACATTCTCTCTTTCTGTAACTCTCTCCCCACATTCTCTCTTTCTGTAACTCTCTCTCCCCACCTTCTCTCTTTCTGTAACTCTCTCTCCATACCTTCTCTCTTTCTGTAACTCTCTCCCCACCTTCTCTCTTTCTGCATCTCTCTCCCAACTTCTCTCATTCTGTAACTCTCTCCCCACCTTCTCTCTTTCTGTAACTCTCTCTCCCCACATTCTCTCTTTCTGTAACTCTCTCCCCACATTCTCTCTTTCTGTAACTCTCTCTCCCCACCTTCTCTCTTTCTGTAACTCTCTCTCCCCACATTCTCTCTTTCTGTAACTCTCTCCCCACTTTCTCTCTTTCTGTAACTCTCTCTCCCCACCTTCTCTCTTTCTGTAACTCTCTCTCCCCACTTTCTCTCTTTCTGTAACACTCTCTCCCCACCTTCTCTCTTTCTGTAACTCTCTCTCCCCACTTT
>NC_060193.1:54633745-54636245 GCF_021184085.1 Oncorhynchus gorbuscha
GGGGTGAGATGTGGGTGGTGATTAAGGGGAACACTACAGATGAGATGCATTGTGGGGTTTCAGGGGTTTGAGGGGTGAGATGAGGGTGGTGATTAAGGGGAACACTACAGATGAGATGCATTGTGGGGTTTCAGGGGTTTGAGGGGTGAGATGAGGGTGGTGATTAAGGGGAACACTACAGATGAGATGCATTGTGGGGTTTCAGGGGTTTGAGGGTGAGATGTGGGTTGTGATTAAGGGGAACACTACAGATGAGATGCATTGTGGGGTTTCAGGGGTTTGAGGGGTGAGATGTGGGTGGTGATTAAGGGGAACACTACAGATGAGATGCATTGTGGGGTTTCAGGGGTTTGAGGGTGAGATGTGGGTGGTGATTAAGGGGAACACTACAGATGAGATGCATTGTGGGGTTTCAGGGTTTGAGGGGTGAGATGTGGGTGGTGATTAAGGGGAACACTACAGATGAGATGCATTGTGGGGTTTCAGGGGTTTGAGGGGTGAGATGTGGTTGGTGATTAAGGGGAACACTACAGATGAGATGCATTGTGGGTTTGAGGGGGTTTGAGGGGTGAGATGTGGGTGGTGATTAAGGGGAACACTACAGATGAGATGCATTGTGGGGTTTGAGGGGTTTGAGGGGTGAGATGTGGGTGGTGATTAAGGGGAACACTACAGATGAGATGCATTGTGGTGTTTGAGGGGTTTGAGGGGTGAGATGTGGGTGATGATTAAGGGGAACACTACAGATGAGCTGAATTGTGGGGTTTCAGGGTTTTGAGGGGTGAGATGTGGGTGGTGATTAAGGGGAACACTACAGATGAGATGCATTGTGGGGTTTCAGGTGTTTGAGGGGTGAGATGTGGGTGGTGATTAAGGGGAACACTACAGATGAGCTGAATTGTGGGGTTTCAGGGTTTTGAGGGGTGAGATGTGGGTGGTGATTAAGGGGAACACTACAGATGAGATGCATTGTGGGGTTTCAGGGGTTTGAGGGGTGAGATGTGGGTGGTGATTAAGGGGAACACTACAGATGAGATGCATTGTGGGGTTTCAGGGGTTTGAGGGGTGAGATGTGGGTTGTGATTAAGGGGAACACTACAGATGAGATGCATTGTGGGGTTTCAGGGGTTTGAGGGGTGAGATGTGGGTGGTGATTAAGGGGAACACTACAGATGAGATGCATTGTGGGGTTTCAGGGGTTTGAGGGGTGAGATGTGGGTGGTGATTAAGGGGAACACTACAGATGAGATGCATTGTGGGGTTTCAGGGGTTTGAGGGGTGAGATGTGGGTGGTGATTAAGGGGAACACTACAGATGAGATGCATTGTGGGGTTTCAGGGTTTGAGGGGTGAGATGTGGGTGGTGATTAAGGGGAACACTACAGATGAGATGCATTGTGGGGTTTCAGGGTTTGAGGGGTGAGATGTGGGTTGTGATTAAGGGGAACACTACAGATGAGATGCATTGTGGGGTTTCAGGGTTTGAGGGTGAGATGTGGGTGGTGATTAAGGGGAACACTACAGATGAGATGCATTGTGGGGTTTCAGGGGTTTGAGGGGTGAGATGTGGGTGGTGATTAAGGGGAACACTACAGATGAGATGCATTGTGGGGTTTCAGGGGTTTGAGGGGTGAGATGTGGGTGGTGATTAAGGGGAACACTACAGATGAGATGCATTGTGGGGTTTCAGGGGTTTGAGGGGTGAGATGTGGGTGGTGATTAAGGGGAACACTACAGATGAGATGCATTGTGGGGTTTCAGGGGTTTGAGGGGTGAGATGTGGGTGGTGATTAAGGGGAACACTACAGATGAGATGCATTGTGGGGTTTCAGGGTTTGAGGGGTGAGATGTGGGTGGTGATTAAGGGGAACACTACAGATGAGATGCATTGTGGGGTTTCAGGGTTTTGAGGGGTGAGATGTGGGTGGTGATTAAGGGGAACACTACAGATGAGATGCATTGTGGGGTTTCAGGGTTTGAGGGGTGAGATGTGGGTGGTGATTAGGGGAACACTACAGATGAGATGCATTGTGGGGTTTCAGGGGTTTGAGGGGTGAGATGTGGGTGGTGATTAAGGGGAACACTACAGATGAGATGCATTGTGGGGTTTCAGGGGTTTGAGGGTGAGATGTGGGTGGTGATTAAGGGGAACACTACAGATGAGATGCATTGTGGGGTTTCAGGGGTTTGAGGGGTGAGATGTGGGTGGTGATTAAGGGGAACACTACAGATGAGATGCATTGTGGGGTTTCAGGGGTTTGAGGGGTGAGATGTGGGTGGTGATTAAGGGGAACACTACAGATGAGATGCATTGTGGGGTTTCAGGGGTTTGAGGGGTGAGATGTGGTTGGTGATTAAGGGGAACACTACAGATGAGATGCATTGTGGGTTTCAGGGGTTTGAGGGGTGAGATGTGGGTGGTGATTAAGGGGAACACTACAGATGAGATGCATTGTGGGTTTCAGGGGTTTGAGGGGTGAGATGTGGGTGGTGATTAAGGG